>NC_039482.1:7251064-7428696 GCF_003590095.1 Trichoplusia ni | reverse complement strand
CTTTGTAATAAAGATCAAATAATATTTAACAACAGGATGTGAGTTCTTTTTTTTATATAAATTATAATCTACTTAGCACAGTCCACGCGTGATGTTTACGATTCGCTCATTATTATGTTTTCTTAACTTTTCGTAGTAATCGGGTTCATTGGTTTAGATAATAAACAAACTACACGATTTATAAACTTACAATTAAGTATTTACTGAATGATATTAACCATATTATTGAAGTTGATGCCTCACTTAAGAAGAACAATAAAATTAAATACAAACTTTAAGGAGGCAAGATGGCGTTACACAAAGTTTTATTTTTAAATCTTCGGTGTCAAAAAGTTCTTTATTTAAATTTTTGCCTCCCACGTTGCAGCTTTGTTTAATGACGTATGCGTGAAAAAATAAATTTTAAATTTTAGTACCATTTCCATTTGTAATAATGTTTTATCCGTAATTTAAATTGAACAGCATTTGAAATATTGACAATCACGAATTACACGCATATGATAAAGCGACCTTTTTATCCATTATAATGTTGACCTTGATGATATATTATGATATTGTTCCACATGTTTACCAGATGATCGTAAACTTCTTTAACTAGCAATAAATATTATAATAAAGGCATTTTATATTACAATACTTAGGCCATGTTTATAAATTGCGACATTTAAATAGTAATATAATCTTAACCGCCATATTGTATATTCTTTTACGCAAAGGAATTTGCCTTTCAACCTATCATTATTATTATTTACTTAACCTTTCTAGGGTTCTGTACCCAAAGGACAAAATCGGCCTATTACTGAGCTGAGACTCTCTGCTCCGCTTTATGCACGTCTGTCTAGCACTAGCCTGCATCTCATGAACCGTGATTGCAAAAGGTATAGTTGATTGTTTACAGAATATGTATTTCTGTAGGTGTTATCACAACAAGCAATGAAAAACGCCGTAGTACTAGGTATAGTCATAAACACGTAATTTTAAAAGGTGACCAAATTTTGTTCTAAATATGTTTTTTAGTCTAAGTGAAACAGTGTTGCAAATCTTGATTCACACTTGGCCGGTTTTATTAAACGATGAAGGTTGACACACAAAGGTTTCATTCATTTTTTAATCACTGACAGTTCGCAATATGTCTGCCAGGATCGTTAATTGTAATGACGTAGAGTGGTAGGTACGTGTGTCATTAGTGAGTTATCGAGTACTAGACACTAGAAATTAATTAATGCAGCCATTCTCGTATCATATTCGCAGAAACTTGTAACAATCATAAATAAATTTAATGCCGATAACTTGTTTTACAGCATTGCATATAAATCATTGTTTTTTTCTATAAACAATTATGGTATTAAGTTTAACTAGTAGCGACATTATCATATCATTTACAAATGTGACCAGTAAGGTAGAGGTTCTATTACTGATATTAGGTATTATCAACTAGCTGTTGCCAGCAAATCGACAATGATCCCACGGGAACATACAATCTTGATAAAAATATTCTTTGTGTTAATCTTTCTACCAAGTTTCGTCTAAATCCGTCCAGTAGTTTTTGCGGGAAAGAGTAACAAACATACATACAAACTTTTATGTTTTGAATTTTAGTAGAATTTGTAGATACTATTTAACACCACAACTAAACAAGGAGTCTGAGCTTCAATTTAAAAAAATGAGTCCTTCTTGCCAAGGTAACCGATATCAAGAGCATTTCTATTTTTTTTTTTTTTTTTTTTTTTCTGGCTCTTCACGGTTTGTGTTGGCCAATGACAAATTTCTATTTTTAGTCTTAGATAGTCATTATAACGTATATAACATAGATAACGATTTATTAAAAAAAAGAAAACAAAATGGTAGACGAGCTTTTTTTTAAATTGCCGCATAGGTTTTCCGGCTGCGGTTTTACGTTATGAATTTATTTTAAGACGCAAAAAGTTTGCATAACATTACTCCCCAAAGTTCAAGGAGGTACAAATACATGTAAGTAGGTAATCCTTAACTTCTGTTTTAAACTTTTGATATAATTGTTCCAAAGATTGATTTGACGGAAAATGGCGGACTCAAAGATTAATTAATTGTTATTTATGTGATCTCTTCTATTGTAGTAAATGATACAGTTAATCACAACAATGTTACAAATGGTTACGAAACTAGACGATTTGATTGTGATGTCATTTTTTATCGAACGGACCACTGACCTTCATTGGCGGTAAATAATTTAGTAGCAGAATACGGCAATGGCCGAAAACAAGGTATACCGCGATTACTATCAACAAAAATGAGAATGCTTTCATTGTGGGAGCGAGATGGTAGTCTAAACCTTGTATCGTTGTCTCGCTTGTTCAATATCAACAATCTTGCGATGAGAAATCATAGTACGGTGATATCACTTTCAGTAGCAGACCCTGTCTCTGTAAGTTTGAATTTCGAACAAAGACAAAGCTACAAGGATGGCTCTTAAGCTAAATAAATAAGTTGCCAGTAATGTTTTCAATCGGAGTAATGCTGCCTGGCCTTAAATAAAACCGGTCAAGTTCGAGTCGGGACTTAAAATGGGATATAAGTATTTGCAAGGTCAAGATTGAGTCGGGACTTTTAATAGGATTTATTTGCAATCAAAATCTTTCACCCATAAAATTGATTACCGTATAGCTTACTTCGACGTTCATTATCAATTTAAGTTACAGCATCAACAGAAATACATCGCCTCTGAAGAAACAAACTGGTGAAAAGTTATAGGATTTCAATTTTACCGTTAAGATATGGAACTTTAAAAATATAAGTAACAAATCTCTTTAACATCGGATTTTGATACAATTTTAAAAAAAGAAACGTCAATCTTTAAATGTATCCTAACCGCATAGGTAACTACTATTAATAAATCACCACAATAACCACACTTTCCACACTATTCATTTATTGTTCATTACAATTTAATTACTTAAATCTTCTTTAAAAACAGCAAAACCTCAATTATTTTTGTTATAGCAAGTAAATTCCTAAGAACTTTCCTTAAGAAGTGTTCACAGGTTAAAAAGTATTAAATTTCCAATCAAATTCGATAAAAGTTTTAATTAACACCGTCAAAAGTTTAACAGACAACATTTTCATAATTAATTTAATCCACAAGAAATAATTAATGAAAGTGAATCACGGAATTCAATAAAAGTCATATTACTCATTATAAGTGAAATAAATGGTCAGGTTACACAAAGTTTTCTATTGTATTGGTGGAAGCAAGACAGCATGACATAGTGTATAGCGCCATCCCTCTTCATCTTTGACATGTAACTTTATTAATTTTACTTTAGGTTACGGTGGTAGGTCCCCAGTTCAATAGAATAACAATAAAAAATCACGCCATTAGATTCCTTATCAAATTATTTAAATTGCAGCAGGAGTACCAACCTAATGCCAATTTGGGAGTTGCTGTCATGACTTTCTAACTGCGGAATAGAAAATTTGATGTTGTTTTGATTTTTGGTAATATACGAGTAATTGTACTACTTCGCCTCGGTCAGCACAGCTCTGGTAGAAACGGCTCAGCGGACATCCTCGCACGATTCATTTCCATGACACATCTCTGGTGGAAACGCAGCCTTTTACTGTTTAATTTTTCTCCTTCACTAGGGCAATTGTGTTATATTTAAGAAATACATGTTTTCAATACAAATCTATACTAATATATAAAGCTGAAGAGTTTGTTTGTTTGTTTGAACACGCTAATCTCAGGAACTACTGGTTTAAATTGAATAAAATCTTTTTGTGTTGAATAGACCATTCATCAAGGAAGGTTTTAGGCTATAAATCATCACGCTGCCACTAATAGGAGCGAAGATACAATGGAAAATGTGGAAAAAAGCAGGGCAGATATAAATCATAAGTTATATCTTCTAACCACGCGGACGAAGTTGCGGGCAACAGCTAGTATTTTATATGAGTCGTAATTTTTAACCATTCTTTAAACCAAGCTGGTTGAAAGTCGCAGAGATTCTATTTAAGAATCTATTTAAGAACAGAAGGAATGTATATAGTATCTATTGTTTCACGTAAAGGGCGGTGCCAGTTGTTCATTTGTTTATTTTTTATGAGTGATGACGTCAGCGGACTCTGTGACGTCAGATAAACGATCGCTTTGTTAAGAATGCTTTTGTTATGATTTTTATTAGATGAAATGTAAGTGCATTGATTGATAGGTTTACAAAAGAAATAATTGAACTCATGAAGATGTTGATGAACGCAAATTGTTAAAGTTTTCGTATTCGAGAATGCTCAGTTAAATATCTCCGTATTGTTAAGTGGATTTGTAGAAACGCATTGTCATTTTATGACGTCACTTACCGTATGGTGTCTTATTGAATGCGGCTTCTAGACTTAGTAATTAAATGAATAAGGGATATGTAAGGGAACTCTTAAGTACAACATTTAATATATTGTAATTTAAAACTAAACAATCATTTGCTATATACGCAAAAAAACACAGGAAACTCTGAAGTTATCGAAATCGTCTCAAAATCATCAAAAAAAATCCAGTTTAGAATTTCTTGCTCGAATTCTCACGGCCTGAAAAAATCTTTGTAAAAGTTTAGGTAGCATCACTGAAACAATTCAAGAACAGATTTGTCAAAGTTTTTTTTTTTAAACTTAACAGGCTTAACATAAGCGTATTTATCAGGATCAGCCAACTAGTTTCGGGCTCTAGTTCCAGCGGGTTACTAATACTTTACAAAAGGCTAGATCATTGACTGCAGTCAGATTAAAAGTTGCTGTAACATTTAGTCAATTCAAAGGAAATACATTGTAGGAGTAGGCTACCAAGGGGGAGGCCCCTTCTAGATCTACCAATATGAAATACCTAGTAACAAATCCAAAAGTCCATTTATACCAGGCATAGGAAACTATCACAATAGAATAATAGAAAACCGTAAATTGACCAAATAATTGACTGGCCTGTTGGTCTAGTGGTTAGTGACCCTGACTGCTATATCGGAGGTCGTGGGTTCGATTCCCACCCAGAACAAATGTTTGTGTGATGAGCACCATCATTTGTTCTGTGTCTGGGTGTAATTTATCTATATTATTTATGTATTTAGAAATATATAAGTAAGTTTATCAGTTGTCTGGTTACCATAACACAAGCTCTGCTTAGCTTGGGATCAGATAACCATGTGTGAGTTGTCCCAAGATTTATATTTATATTTATTTATTTAATAATAGAAAACCAAAAATCTACCCCAATCTAACGTAATGAAACCTTATTACAGTAATTTAGGTCAATAAAAGGTTACGGCTGTGTTACAATGGAAGAGAATTAACCTGAAGCGGTAACCGTATTACCTAAATCCCACTATTATAAAGGCGAAAGTTTGTGTGTATGGATGTTTGTTCCTCTTTCACGCAAAAACCACTGAACGGATTTAGATTAAACATGGTACACGGATAACACTGATCTATACTAATATTATAAAGAGGAAAGGTTTGTTTGTTTGACACGAATAAGCTTCGAAACTAATGGTCCGATTTGAAAAATTCTTTCACTGTTGTGAAGCTCCATTATCCCCGCTGAACATAGGCTATAATTTATTTCAAAAATATAAGGGGTTTTTTAAGAAAATTGTGATGTGTAACCCAACTTATATCTTCTAACCACGTGGACGAAGTCGATGGCAATTGCTAGTAGTTTTGGTAGTTTATAACCAGGCTAAACACATAGGTAGGGACACGAAAAAAGTATCGATACTTTATGGTATCGAGTAGGTTTCCATTTGATACCGATACTTTTGTACTCGATACTTTGTTTTCGATACTTTTACTTAGCAAGTACTTTTGACAAGTTGAGTAGCTGGAAGTACAATTACTAAAACCCGTAACCGCCTATCGCCAAAAACGCTCGACAAACTTCTTTTTTTGAGCGATTGTACAGAGGAGGAATGGGATTTATAATATTTTAGACTAAAACATTGTGGCTTTACTTACAGATAGTTTTTATTTATCTTATATTTATGTACCATTTGCTATTTTTCATTTTCTCTTACTGAATGAAGGTACAGTACAGACGATACTTACTAACTAACATTGACAAACTAACGTATGGCGTAGGAAGGCCCTGACTGAGCAAAGAACTCGATACTTTGAGGTATCGATACTTTTGTGTCGATTCTTTTACGAGTACGATACTTTTTTATCGATACTACTCATGAGTACAGAATCGATACTTTCTATTCGATACCGTGTCACTACACATAGGATAGTTTTATCCCGAAAATGTTTGTACATTCAAATATTTACACAAAATTACTTTGATGCACAGAAACTGTGTTCGAAATATTACAATATCAGGAGATCTGTCCCTTATTCTCGCTGGTTTTTTTTTTACCTTAATTAACACATCCAATTTTTTATGTACCTATAGAAAAGTACCTAGCCATATAGAGTACGTTTAAAAATATGTGACTAAGTAGGTAAATTAGATACAATTATTTACATATTTACTCGTTACAAACACTTTTTCTAATCAGCCATGCGAAACGTCAAAATGCCCGCTAAATATCCTGTCAAACGAGTTTCCTCTAAGCAGTGGTGTAACAATAGATAATTCGTTACCATGCAGGTTTTATTCTATCCTAGTAATATAAATGCGAAAGTTTGTATGTCTGGATGTTTACACGAAGTACATGGATTTTTTAACTTGCTTAGACGTAACTTGTCACACAGATCTTTTAAATACATATTTCGGGAGAGTACGTAACACAACCATCTGGCTAGCCTAGCCTGTCCTCCTAAAATTTAAAAGGAAAACATCACAACTTATTTTTCATATAAAATCAGTGTCAATTGAACTATTCAAACGAACGAACGCAAATATGCCGAAAAAAAAACCGTTTTGTGTATTCTGCGGCAGTAAAAGGAAAGTATTAATATCATTTAGTGAAAATGATATTAGAAAATGCTCGTCTATATTGGAGATCCGTCAAAGTAATAATTTACCGTCAAAAAATGTTAAAGTGCCGTTGGAATTGAACGATATCGAACAATACCATTCAAAGTGTTATAAAAAATTTTGTACTTTACCGCCTGAGTATAGGAAACCATCAGCAGCGTCAGGGTATGTTAAAGATTATAAAATTTTGACCTTCATGCTGATTTGAGTGTAGTGTCATTTATAATTTAAATACTCCTTAATATTAATATATATATTGAAGCTTGCAGCGTCACCAACAATATTTTTTCGTTTCATTATTTTTGCTTTGTTATCATCTCAATTTATCTTTTTTGGTATGAAGATCCTAATAATCATTATTGACACCTGCTCCCTCGTGGGAAAAAACGGATCGTGTCACTGACCAAACCTAAACTGCTGTGCTACGTCATCAGTGTTTTTGTATCGGTGTATGGCGTTGCAATTCTTCATACATCATCATTGGCCTCTAGCAATTCTTCATACCTACAATCATCGCAATTTACCTAACCGATTTTTCTGTCATATTTAAAATAAGATTGTTAAATTACCGTAGCTAAATTCTGCTGAAATATTTTCGCCTCTTACAGATCAAACAGAATTCCATTACAAATGACGATGTACGAACTAAATCAAAGTAATTTCATATAAAACAACAACGTATTTACTTCTAGCTCGAGAGGAGAAGCTCAAACGTCAGATGAAGACGAAGACGGTAACTTGCAATGGGCAAAAAAAAGAATCGATTTTGCTTCATCTGAGGAATCTCTAGTGCCATCCGTTGGCAGCGTAACGGATAGAAGCGAAAGTGGTATGAAATTTTTGTGCGACACTTCCTTTGAGCGAATATACGAGTATATCTTATCTTAACTTTAATTATTATAATGATATAATACCAGCCTATACCCACTGGGAACTGGCCTCTTCCCGTATAGGAAAGATTTGAGCCACGCCCACGCTACCTCACTGCGGGATGGCGATTTCAGATTCCAATATTTGAAATCCAGGTTTCCTCACGATGTTTTCTTCCACCCTTGAATCATGCGTTGAAATTTGATTGCACCTTTTGCATACAAATCCCTGTATAGGCACCATCACCTTGAATTTTAATCATTTACACGTTAATTTACAGATGATGAAGACGATTGAGATGAAGACTTTGAAAAAGATGAAGAGAAAATGAAAAGAATAGGGTTCTGGTGACGATTCATCGAGATGACAATAGCGATTCTAGCGATTACGAATAAGTCCGTTAAACTTACTGATTTCTGTCTTTAGATCTCCTTTTTTATATTCCTTTTTTATTAATTAATCTTATTTCCATTTTATCATCGATATTACTTTATACAATGTATTTTTTCACGTACGTGAAATAAAATAATATGTTCTTATCTTTTTTTCTCAAGAATTCTGAGCCTTGAGGTCACCGTACCAAACCCACTGCGCGTAACATGTCGCGGATTCGATCTCCGCTGAGTCTGGGTGTGATCATCGAAGAATACCATTCTGGTCTGAAAATTGGTGCGTCCAAAAACAATTGGCTATCATGGAACCCGCTACGAAAATTATCAGAGGGTATCTTACTGTCAGCATATTCTTGCAGTCTTTGAAGAGAGTTGCCGCTCTACGCCGCAACTGCTGTCATATAGCTTGAAGATGTGCTGGCAGGAATAATGTAGCAAATAGGAGGATAAGGAAAGCAGTTCTCGCTTGCTATAAGCGGACTTATTTGTTGTCTAACCAAGCGATTATCACTGGAAACGAATAGAGTCTGAAATAGCTGATAAACCTTCACATTCAACATTAGGAAGATAACATTTTTAACTATAGTCGTAGCTATGTAAATTAGCAGAAACGTGAAACAGACCCGATAAGGAATTTTGCCATTGTACTTTTAAACCTTGATAAAAGCCTGGCAAGCACGAGCCGGACTTAATCTAGAGTTCCGTACCATCAAAAATACCTGAATAACCATACTTGGTACTAGATGATGGGTTCCCTTTTCCACACATAAGCTTTAAATTAGTCCATTGTGTTTCGGGTGGCTTTGGGAAGCTGTCAGTCCATGCCAACTCTCTCCAGAAGCGCAGAAGTCTTCCGGGATATTCGCAGGCCTCTGTGATGCAGCTCGGTAAAGTGATTATCCCTGCCCGGTAATCCGCGACTCCCGTACACTACAGGAGCACGTGAGCAAGAACTTAAGTATAAAGTACAATATTTATGTTTTTTTTCTAACTCGAAAAAAATATTAACTGATTATTAAAAGGTTGATCAAGACTGATTATCATCTCTGTATATTTAAATGGTCCGTTTCTGAGAACAAGGATCTAGATAGACGGACAGTCTGGCAAAGTGATGTTATAGGTTCTTTTCCGTTAGACTGCGGAACCCTAAAAAATAAGTATTTTTAATACACTGACATAGGAATTGCCCATAAAACTAGTTGCTTATCAATATAACGATACACCACACCGCGCACAATTCTTAAGTATGTATAATTTCTAGTATCGGCCAATTGTTCAAATGTGGCTCATAATAGACAATGTTAAAAGATTCAGTTTTTATTAAAAAACTTACAATTTAATGAGAAAACGGCAAATGTGAAAAAAACACCCATTCAATTTAAGACCGTACCATCAGGCAATATATCCGGGCATGAATGAATAGTAGGTAAATTTAATTTATAAGTAAAAATACTAGAACTTATTTCCTCACGGCTTGGCTCATGTGGAAGACGTTGACGGGGCAGTTAATCATTGCTTTTAAGAACGGTCTACTCAGGGGTATTTATCAAGATTGGGGATGAAACCCGCGACCTACGGCAATGTGTGCAGCCATAATTAAGAAATCACCACACAAAAGGCAAAAAAATAACTTATAAAATAGTATAATATGTAATACAGGTTGATCATAATTGAAATAACTACTAATACAAATAATAAAATTGAACATTATTTTTATTAGTCATATAATAAAAATGTTCCAACAACTTCATACGATGTGAGGCGCATAAAAAATACTTTTATTTCGCATAAATTATATTATCGAAGAACGTAAATGGAAATGTGGCATTAACAGGTGGCTATAAACTATAAGCGTGGGTGAGGGACGTGAATGCTACAGTCTAGACACTCCAGACTTCTTGAATACCTAGACTTAGTCTAAACATATCACCTTACCTACATCCTAATGACATTTGAGCCTGGAATAACTGAATTATTTTAACAGTTGATGTTATTCTATTCTTTGCCGCAACAAAAGTAACATTTTGGAATATTGGGGCACTAAAAGATTTACAAGAAATATTTACAAAAAATTACAAAAAAGGCGATACCTACAGTAATTTTAAATCTCGTGTGACGTCACTTGCCAGTACGTTTTCTACTATTTAGTGATGTATTTAGCCCCCACTACCATAGTACCAAGTACTTTTCGTCTCCCTATATCTAATATTTTTTGGAAATATATATATTACTAGATTGATCAAATACTCTATTGTTATACTCATTATAATGATAGGCAGGTGTCAATAGTTCTCTTATCGATTCTAATCGTGTAATCTAAACAATCGATTGCGATAACAGATGTTTATATAAGTACTTTAGTATGTATTTGTTTCTAATTAAGATATATTTACGTCATTGTAAGTGTTAGACCTAATGAAAAATTTCATAACAATTAGATGACAGGGCCCCGATTTTGCTATTTACAATGGCGGAAATGAATGGCAATTGGATTAAATTAGCACTATTATTATTATTGAAAGCATTTTTCTAACACAATAATTGAACATTAAGTACTCAAGGACAATACAATGAATTTTCATTTATTATATTGGCATAATGCTTAGCAGAATAGGAATAATTTCAAATTTAATCCTACTGCCATGCATTCATGGGCCATTTTGCAGAATCGGGGCCCGGGACGACGTCACGTGATTTGACGAAAAAAAAACATTTTTATACATTTGAGCGTTATTTTCTGACGTTAATAATAATAAAACATGTCTAGAGGGCCCGTTCAGTATACATTCTGTCCCTTTTAGTTCATCACTCATATTTGGGGAGTGGAACTGTGTTTCCGGTGTTTGTCATTCACTTAGTGGTTTCTTAGGTTTACGCGAATGTTAGACATTGAAATGAAACGACTTTTACGGATTTTTTCGCGGTTTAATTTTTGGTTTTAGTTCCCGACGTTTCGACACCTTTGCAGGTATCATGGTCACGGGCAGACTGAGATGGTGTTCGTCTTGACAGAAGATGTTGCTCGTTCTACCTTCATATTTTTAATTATTTATGGTCCGACCTACGCAGTATGAGCTCACTGTGTCGTGATGTCTTGCAGCGCTGCTCTTGGGTTTAGCCTTGAGTTTTTGTATTATTGGGTCCCAAGTAGGTGATATCTTCCAGCCATCTTCTCTATTGAAATTAGGGTGTTTTTTAATCTCAATAGCCTCGCGAAACATCCTTGGTAGGAATTTGGATTCTTTAGCGAGGATCTGTGGTTGATCAAATCTAATATAATGGCTGGAGCCTTCAGCATGTTCGGCGACTGCAGACTTCGTTGAGCGGCGGTGTTTGACGTCAGCTATGTGTTCTTTTACGCGGGTCCCTATGCTTCGTTTAGTTTGACCGATATAAGAGAGGCCGCAGTCACAATCTAGTTTGTATACTCCTGCATCTTGTAGAGGTATGTGACACTTGACAGATGGTAAGGACTGGCTAATCTTCTTGGGCGGCTTGAAGTATGTTTTAATTGAAGCTCGCTTCAGGATGTAACCAATCTTGTCAGTGACTCCTCGGACGTATGGTAGTACAGCAGGCAAACGATCGACTGTGGCTGGCTTCACTCGGTTTCTGTGACGGGGCCATCACGACACAGTGAGCTCATACTGCGTAGGTCGGACCATAAATAATTAAAAATATGAAGGTAGAACGAGCAACATCTTCTGTCAAGACGAACACCATCTCAGTCTGCCCGTGACCATGATACCTGCAAAGGTGTCGAAACGTCGGGAACTAAAACCAAAAATTAAACCGCGAAAAAATCCGTAAATGTCGTTTCATTTCAATGTCATTCACTTATTCACCGTGCGAATCTGTTTGTTGTGACACGTTACGATTAATTTATGAGAGCGTCGAACTTCCGCGACATTTATGTGAATAAATAAAATGGTTTATTGACAGTAAAAGTTGTTAGAATAAATAATAGGCACAATGCAGTTGTATTGCTTTAATCTTCTTATAAAAAAAATACTTAATATTAAAAAAATATCTAAATGTCCACGTTTTGAAACGTCACTCCATTTCTTTTATATCAAATTCGGTTTTTATAGTTGTAATTAGCATTGTCATCGGATTTGAAGCTACCCAACAATTTCATCCTTCTAGCTTACCGGGAAGTGCCTCAAAATTAAGTAACAAAAATCCAACCGGAACGACAAACTAACAAGAAAGTGAGTGTATAAAAAAACGTGGGAAATCGGTTAAGTGCAAATAATTTTAAAAAGAAGTGAGGTTGGTAGGTTTCTTTTAAGCTATTAATGAAACATGACGAAAATAAGTTATTTTTTTCAGACACAGGACTTCAGAGCACAGCAGTCACCACAAGGTCTCAGATTTGTCGATATTTTCTTGGAAAATTATGACTCAAAAAGAAAATGGAAAAATAATCAAACCAAGTTTTTTTTTCATTACTCTGTATGCGCTCAGGGTAGGACATCTATCACCTAGTTTTAGCTTAGCGTTGATTTGTGGAACACCCTGTTAAATAACATCATTGTTTTCTTACTTATTTTTATCATTATTCTGATAGTCTCACATGGCCAAAAGGTATCACCACAAAAATAGAAGTTAATAAGGAAAACCGCAGTCCGATGGACGCACATAATTATTTGCCGACGATAAGCAAAGATGAAAAACATATTGTGAGTTGTTTTGAACAATTTAATAACGCATATTTTATAAAGACTGATAGAGGAGTAACTCGTGGCAAAGCTATAGGTAACTGCATAAATGAAACGTTTCACAGGTTAAGCTACGCTTGACGCGGTTGGTCCATAGATGGTCATCTTTGTGATATCGAGTTCCTCCGTGTTTCGGAAGGCACGTTAAATTGTGAATCCGGGCTGTTATTCATACATCTTTGACAGTCGTTACGGGTAGTCAGAAGCTTGAAAGTCTGACAACCAGTCTAACCAAGGGGTATCGTGTTGCCCAGGTAACTGGGTTGAGGAGGTCGGATAGGCAGTCGCTCCTTGTAAAACACTTGACGGAGGAACAGACGTACAGACAGCGATGAATCAGTAACAGGTTTTTTTTATCCTTTGGTTACGGAAACAAAAAAAGAACAGTTTGGTTAAAAAACCTTAGCACGAGACTTATAACATGAATGGTTAACCAATGTTTTTGCGAATTTGTTTTTCTTTGTACGAAAACCTGTCTATCGAGACTGCAACTCGCACTTGTCGAGTTTTATATTTATACAACGTATAAATTATAATCGTGTTGACACATTTGTGTCGCAGATCACCTTTACTTGTTTTTAAGTACGAAAACATTGCGCGGTAGCATTCAGATAAGAAATCCTTCCTTTTTTAACATTTAACTGTTTACTCACGTCAGATAAAACCTCTTTTACTACGTCTACAACCTGTTTGTTAAGTTTGTAAGTAAATATATTTGTTATCGATACTGATAGGTGTAAAGTAATCCAAAGCTTTGTAAATATTTGACGGACGAAGACACCTTGTGACGCGCGCAGACATCAAACAAACCTTATCGCTGTGTTCTACGACCTTAGCTACCCTACTTCTTAGAGAACAATTATTGCAGTTGTTGGAGTGAGAAGCCGCTCTACAGTGTGTAATGTCTTGTCTCGCTTCCGCACAGACATAAGTTTTACTTAAACAGGCCTCAGTAGGTATTCTACGCGTTTATATCTTCAATCTTATAGGCTTCAACCAATGACCACGGCATGGTGCCTTTAATCCATTTGTCATGGATCACACAAACGATAGCCCGCGCTGGTTTAGCGTGGTGACCGTTGAGGTCATTTGGTCGAAACATATTTTAAATTATATTACAAAAAAAACGACTCCATTAAATTTATTTTAATCCTTAATGGATTTTCGAACATTCAATTCACATACACAAAAACACTTGGACAACAGAATATACTGACCAGACTCACAATAAGCATTCGTGGATCACCGAAACGCCTGCCCTACACGGAAACCGAACACACGTCGTCGCGCGACCTCAACCATTCTTTCAAAACATAACTTATTATTTAACTGTCCCTGAAGTCCTAACCATTTGATAATTTGCTAATGACGTTTTGAAACGTCATTCGTAATAAGAACGAAACTAGCGTGACTAAAACTGCACTTTTCAATGAGTCATTTCAAGGAAACCGGTCATTATAATTTTAAAAGTTAACAATGTAGATTGCGATGTTCAACGTAGGCTCATAAAGTAGGTCAGCTATGAAATGCAATAGGTAGCCAGCTGAATTAGATAGATTCGGTAATTGCACTTGTTTTTGCAAAGTTTTGTCAATGTTATTTTGAGGATAATGGAAACGCTGTTTTGTCGATTCATTTATTTTCTTGTAAGGGACAAAAATGAATTGACAAAAATCGAATATTATTCCCTTTTTTTCCTCGGGAAAGAAAGAAGAAGGGAATTCCCATTTTATCTTTTTGTAATTTTTCGGCCAAAAGTGCTCCAATAATTGAGCTTCTAACAAATTACCTATACTTTATCTTTCACGATTCATGAAATACGACCGAGGGGCAGACCTAGACGTCCAGATTAAGTAATAAGGTTTTAGCTACCAATATCTTTAGAGCACGGAAAGCTCGTGAAAGGAGTCGTGATTACACCCCCTTAAAATAAATAGAGTGAGTCACTGATATCTAGTTATCGACGGACAATGCAGGGGACAGCTGCCTATGAATACCTCTACTTATCAGTTAGTCATAATTATCTTTTCACTAGCTGTTGCCCGCGACTTCGTCCACGTGGCAGTTATGATTTATACCTGCCCTGCTTTTCACACTTTTCATTGTATATCTTCGCTCCTATTAGTCGCAGCGTGATGGTTTAGCCTAAAGCCTTCCTCGATGAATGGTTTATTAAACACAAAAATAATTTTTCAATTTGGACCAGTAGTTCCTGAGATTACCGCGTTCAAACAAACAAACAAACTCTTCAGCTTTATATATTAGTATAGATATAGATTACTATGTTTCTACGAAAAAAATCTCGCACATGGCATTTTGCATCTGTAACGAAATTTGGACAGTATCGTTATCAAATACAACTGTATCGCTGTACCGTATCGAAATCATCAATCAAGGTTTACTGGTTACTGGTTACTGGTGGTGGGCTCCTTTTTCCGCACGTAGGCTCCAAGTCGGCCCATTGTGCGTCAGGTGGCTTTGGGAGGCTGTCAGTCCAGCCATCCCAACTCCCTCCAGAAGCGCAGAAGTCTCCTGGGACGTTCGCAGGCTTCTGTGACGGAGCTCGGTGAACCGAGGATCCCTGCCCGGCATTCCGCGACCCCCGTGCACTCCAGGAGCACGTGTGCCGCTGATTCTTCATGTTGAAGACAGCCTCTACATAGTGGACTATCTGTAACATTGATGGTGAAAAGGTGTTTATTTAGTGGAATGTGCCCGGTCAGCGAGCCCACCACTATTCGTAAGTCGACTCGCTTTAGCCCAATCAGGCTGCGAGACAGTCTTGGTGAGCGGATAGGGACCGCTTCCCTTGACTGTCTGCAGCCGTTTACCGTGGCCCAGCGGTCGTTGTGGTTGTTAGTAGTCTGTCGCCTTAACCATGACCTGCACTGGCCAAAGGGGACAGGCAGATATGGCCGGGGGCCAAAAATCCGCGTGTCCGATCCCCTCCTCGCCAGCTGATCAGCAGCGTCGTTTCCTAGAGATCCGCTGTGGCCTTTTATCCATTGCAGGGTCACCGTGTTGCCCACAGCAATGCGCTCGAGAGCTTGGTGGCACTCTTGTATCAGCGACGACGTGATGATGTAGTTGTCCAGTGCCTTAAGAACCGCCATGCTGTCGGAGAGAATCCTGATGGCTTGGTCCTGGACCCCTCTCCTTTCTATAGCTCTGGCCGCCTGGGTGATGGCTAGCCACTCGCATTGGAAGATCGAGTTGTCTGCACCCAGAGGTATTGATATGTTGATGTTCAGGTCCATTGAGAATACTCCTGCGCCTGTGCTTGAGTCCGTCTTTGAGCCATCTGTGTAGACGCGTACCTCGTGTGTTCCCGAGGAGTCTTGTTCGTTTTCTGTCGTTTGTATTGTGTATGCTTTGTTGAAGACATACACCCTAGGTATTCGGTCACATGGTGCATTCAGCATTGGTATGGACTCAAGGCTTTTGTGCCATATGTCACCATGACCTCTCGATTGTGCGCGCCACAGTCCCGAGTGTTTTAGTCTTGTAGCAGCTACCGCTGCCTCTTGTTGTATGAAGAGGTCCAGCGGCGGCAGCCCAAGCAGCACCTCCAGAGCCGCCGTTGGTGTTGTTCTCATACATCCCGTGACGGCGCAGCATGCTAGTCTCTGGAAGCTTTGTAGTTTGTCAATGGCGGTACTTAGTTTGGTTCTGGGCAATCTGGGCCACCATACTACCGCTCCATATGTGATGATTGGCCTGATTACGGCTGTGTACAACCATAGGGTAATCTTGGGTGAGAGGCCCCATTTTTTTCCCATTAGTCTTTTACATTGCCAGAAGGTGATACAGGCTTTGTTGAGTTTTTGTTCTACATGTTTGTTCCATAACAGTTTGTTGTCCAGGGTCACTCCCAGATATTTGACGTCACTGGTTAAACAAAGTTCGGTGTTAAATAGTTTTGGTAGTTTTAGTCTTGGTATTTTGCGTTTGTTTGTGAATAGTATGAGCTCCGTCTTAGTCGGATTCACGGAAAGCTCAGGCTTCAAGCTTCAATCAAGGTTTTGTTGTCAATTTAACTTTTAATGCGTTCTTGAAGCTACCAATTATTTGTAATTAAATACTAAATTTTAATAATAAAATGAAAACATTGACCTTGGACAGGTCTTGAACCTGCGACTCCTGGCTATACGTACGTTATCCGTTTCGCTGCGCATTAGTATTAAAAATAATTGAAATAGCTAATAATTTAGTTTTCCAACCACAAATCGTGATTACGAGCCTTATTGGCCAGCTTATAAATGAGCAGTTGTGGAAGAGTGACAGCGCACTACACTACGTAGAGTGGCATCTTCGTTCGACAACTGTAGCCTGTAATTCTTTCAAAATATCTCTGCACGAATAGCCGAGTGGTTGAGATCACCAAGCCAAACCCACAGTATGTCGGGGTTTCGATCCCTGCGTAGGACAGGCATTTGTGTGATCCGACAATGCTTGTCCTGAGTCTGGGTGTTTTTGTGCATGTGACTTGTATGTTTGAGAAACCCCCGCGACACAAAGACTAACTTCCTTAATAACGGAGTGGTTTTGTTTTTAAAAGCAACTTGGTATTAATCTAGTTTAATAGGAAATAAGTAATAAGAACTTAATTAATTTAATCTTGCCCCAGTTTGAGTACTAAGCATCAAATTACTATCAGATCTAGATTACAACGTTGCGTGTTTTTGTAATTTGATAGACATCTAAGGATCGAATTTATTGATGTGGTTCTGAGGTCTGTGAACTCGCTTTCTATATTTGTGGTTACGAGTTTAAAGACATCTTATCTAGCATGATACGACAATTTTGTAAAAAACTAGTGTACATGAAAGTTTTAAGGTATGGTAATGAAAATAAATTGATGATCTGAGCTTCAAAGATAAACAGCTGAGTGTTACACTAAACGTTTATGTGATCATCGTCAAAAAACATTCCGCTGAATAGTTTTGGGTTTATGATGCGCAGAGTCAATTCTCCCAATTGCGATGCTTGTGGCGTTATTGAAGATGTGCATCATATCCTGTCGGAGTGTGTCCGTGTCGGGGTCCGAAGAAGACAAGCTTTTTCCAACAGTGAAAATGTGGGCTGCTATAATAGCATTCTTGCCTCGCCATTATCGGACTAGGCTAGAATGCTTTATAGCCTTATGATAATGGCCATAAGGTTGCGGGCAGGCCACTAGTTATATTATGTAAGTGTTAATTTTTAAAAATATCTTTATCAATCATCGGGGTGACATCTTCTTTTCAGAAAAAACCCCGTAAATAAAAAGAAAAAAAAATCGTCAAAAAGCACAAGGTTTATAATTTATTATTGTGTTATCAAATTGATTCGAAATGCATAATAAATAAAGATAAAATCTTGAATTTGTGGGTCAGAGACCAGAGTGTACCATGTACTAATTACATACATATTTTGACAGTGAAAACTAAATGGGCATTACAATTACCGATATTCGCATTTTCCTAAGCATTTCGCCAACAAAATAATTGGAAATTGAGTACGAGGAGGTTAAAGTAAGTATTCTGACTCTGCTTTAGACATTTGTGGTGTACCAAGATCTCAAGAAAAGCCTTTTCCCTGTTTCACAGTTAAGCTAATTAGTTATTACCATAATGATGCAGGTAAATGTAAATAGAAACGCATTGTTTATTATCTCTGAAGGCTGTTACTGTTTCATCACGATTCACGTGATCGCAAGTCCTTTACGCAACGATTACTTACTTCATTATTTTACAAAGAGACCAGTTTCTTTGTATGTATGGATTATTACATATTTTTGTTATATTGAGTAATTGATGTCACAATTTTATTTCAGTTCCTTATCCATAATGTAAGACAAGAACTCTATTGGTATATCTATCCGTCATTCCATCACCAGGGTGTGTGTTTCGAACCGTCATAGCCAGAGAATCGATATTTTCATGATGAATTTCTGCTGAAGCTGTAATAAATAACAAATACTCAAAAGTAAAAATGAAGATCGGTGTTAAGCAACGATGTTCACGGTTATAAATTAGTTGAGCCCAACCATTTTTTTTTTATCTTTAGCGTATTTGTGAGGAACTCTTCGTAACGAGTCCAACTCGCACTTGAAGTTTTATTTAGTGCGAAGGTTAAGGACCTCATTTCATAAAAAAAAACTTTGACACACATGTTTGATAGCTTACACTCACTATTTGAAGAAGTACTAAGTACTGGCCAAGATAACTGTCACTGGATTCTTCTTCAAAAAACTGACTAAACACAATGGATGACAATAAAAAACAGTCTTTAATCACCTAGTAGTAAGTACAGTCATAAAAAAGTGCAGGTACTGTCACATTTAGCAGACATTTAATATCAAATTAATACAATCGCGTGTCAAATGTTGCCAATTGCCATACATTCAACGGCATTCATTCAAACTCTGATACATTTGCACGTCAGCTATTCGTAAAAGGAAGCGGATTAAACAAGTCCAAACATACATTGTTATTTACGAACATAGTGATAAAACTGATGACTCGTTGGTTTGACGTGCTTCCGTCGATTTTGGGCAAACATTGAATCATTTTTAAGGGTAATGAGTTTCCTAAATATAAAATACCTGCTAATGTGATAAAACGGAATAGTATTTTTAGAGTTCCGCACAAAAAAGACCAGCCTATTTGTAGGGAACCCTCTGTGTCGGGAGTCCGACTCACACTTGGCTATTTTGTATTTGATCCTTTCATTACTAGTAGACTAGTACAAGAAAGTGTGATTTTATATGTAACTAAAACCCAAGGGCTTGTTATAAAAAGGCTACATAGCAAATAACAAACAGTGCAACATGTAACCTCCTCATATTTTAATGTTAGATAAAAAATAATCTTTCATGGATGTTCCGCGGAAGTGCGAGATAGTAAGCAGATCAGATTTAAAAAAAAATACATACTTATATTCGCAAATCCACTTGATAATAAAATTAAAATAGATATAAAAGATTTGACTGCACGGATAGCTGGATAGAAGCACCACGTGTCGGAGGTTCGATCCCCGCGTAGCGTAGGACAAGCATTTGTGTGATCCACGAATGCTTGACCAGAGTCTGGGTCTTTGTGCAAGTGACTTGAATGTTTGTGAAACCCCTAGGGCACAAGGAACAAATTTTTTAATGCGAAGGTCATTAAAGAAAATCTTCGAATGTTTAGAGCGATAATTATTCATGTTTAATATTGCATGCAGGACGTAATAACAACAGATATTAAAATAAATAGCAAAACAGTTAATAAAAAAGCACCTTTGTTATCATTTTATCTTAAAATCATGTATTCAATATTATGTTCCTTTTTACGTTAGTAATTACAGCAGCTTCGTTTTATGATGTTATAAAGATGATTAAACAAATAAGGTCCAGGTAACTTTGCCTATTTGTTCAGGTACATAAAAAGTTAGACATTCTTTAGACAAATACATATTATTATTGAATAAATAAACGACCGATACTCTTCAGTAGTATATTTGTATGGATTTGGTTATCTGACACCACGATTTTTTTTTAAAGACGCATTCTAAGCTTTTTTGAAGTACCTTAACAAATAGTGTGTAGGCTTGTGGCATCTTGAGGGAGGCCATTGTGTAACAGTGACCGTCGATAGGCTAAATTGATTCGTTTTTTAGGTCATTTGTGACTAAAGGCTGTCACTGTCACGTCACGCTAATATGAAAAATACCAAAGTTTGTGATTACGTAAGTACATAAATGTTTGTCACTATTCCACACTTGAAGCCTGAACTAAATATTGTCAAAATTTCGTATCTCGACGCCGTTAAACGTATTATTCTTTTAGGTATGATCAATATTTTGGAAAACTAGTCTAAAGGCCTACTGCCACTTCTTAAAGCAATATCACTGTTGGGCTTAAAAGTTCGATAAATAATATAAATTATAGCGACATGAACACAAAGAAATAGGTGAGTTTATGTAAGCATGTAAATTGATTAGCAAACGTGTTTGGAACTTTGCCCGATTGGTCATTGACTGATGTCGGTATCTTGGTATGCAGTGACATTCTTTCAGCCCTACAACACGTGGTGATACAACCATCCCTAGATAACTGTCATTTTTGTAACATGACAGAAATCGCTCGAGTGACATTCTTATGATTCCGTTATAAAGGGTCCGGGTAATAAAGGAACCCTATTATTCAGGTGCCGCTGTCTGCCTAAGCCCTTCTGTTACCAGGCTGTATATCATAAACTGTCATAGCTACACAATTGAAATATTTGTGTTGCAGTTATAACAATAAAAATAGAGGTTAAGTAACGATTTGTACGGTTATAAATTTGATGGGTATGTTTTCCGATTTGCTTTTTCTTTAGCCTATTTGTATATAGCCCTCAGAGTTGCGAGTTCGACTTGTATTTGTAACGACAGAAATCGCTTTTGTTTATAGAAGTGACATTTTTGGGCAGTGTCGTAACTTGGATTAGTCACTACACAATACACGTTACATTTTAGTGATTCGATCGGCATCAATGGTTGTCAAAATGTCACTTGTCTAGGAAGTATTCCGGAAATAGATGTTTGCATGTAAATTATAAATTAATTATGTACATTTTTAAATGTATCTTTTATACAAATTTACTTTTATATTTCGCATAAATTACGCGTATGCTATATGCACAGTATATTGATGAATTGGGCATATTTTAGAATAGAATGTCATAATGTAAAATACAGATTCTGATCTAGAATTTTAGTTTGCTTCAATTTGTTGTGAAGGAATTATAATGAAATATGGTTTTAATACATTATGTATCTTGCAGGTGCATATTAAATAAAACATAGCATATATGTTGATCACATTGTATTCTTTAGAGTATAACCCTGTACTTCATGTATTTAGAATTAGGTATTACAATACAACATTGTTTATGGGAATTACATAATGATACAAATATGTACGTATTGAGTTGAGAATTATGCAGTTCAGTTATGTACCTAACACTAGACTTCTCCTTATCACATTTCAATATTTTACATTTTACACAAGGTACTAAGGAACAAATCACGGTTTCTATACTGAGATACATAGATTATGGCATACACATTACAGTGGACACATCCAAGTTCACCATGGGATGGACCAGGCCAAGCCGCTGGTCCACAGCAGACATACAATTCACTGTACTTGTTACGGACATCACTCGCTTGACATAAATTCCAATTACTGACCACACAGATCCGGTAAAAATAAATTACCAAAAATAAATAAAATGTGATGTAACTTTAATCTAACAAATGTACAAATCTTTCTAAAACAAAAGCAACAATTAACCACTGTTCGTTCAAAACTAACATTATAGCAATTAAAATAAAAACTTAATACTATATTAACTATAAACACACATTCGAAAATTCAGTCGCACTCAAACAGACTAATATACACTGGTAAAACGTAAACATTCACCAAATTAAAGCTTTCGAGTATGAGGGAGGGATGGGGCTCAGAACTTGAGCTTGGGATTGAGTTCGTGCGCGCGGCCGCCCCAGTCCAGCCGGTAACAGCGAGTCCGCCACGAGATCTCCGGGCTGAGGAGCGCCGCGGCCAGCACGAAGGGCGCGCAGCACTCGCTCCACACCCAGCCTAGCAAAAACTGCACTTTGGTGAACGGCGGCGAGCCGTTCTGCACTGACCGGAGCATCAGCCAGTCCGAGAGGAACCACACGAGCACATGCACCAGGAAGAAGGGCAGCGGCTCCGCGCCGAACAGCTGGCCCGCCGCCCAGGCCGCGCCCGCGCCCAGCGGCATGCACTCCGTCAGCGGCTCCAGCAGCGCCATGGTGGGCACCATGGCGATGCGCAGGCGCGCCCAGCGCCGCAGCCGCGCCTGCAGCGCGCCCACCGAGCGCGTGCCCGAGTTCTGCAGCGCCGGCAGCGACGCCACGCGCATCCGCCAGCCGCGCGACACGATGTCCTTGGCCATGAAGTAGTCCTCGGCCAGGTAGTCGGCGAAGGCGCGCAGCCCGCCCGCCTCCTCCAGCGCGCAGCGCCGCACCAGCGACGACATGCCCACGTGACAGTTGATGCCCAGGAAGTCCGCGCCGAGGTACAGGCGCGCCTGCGCCGTGCCGAACAACACCTTCTCGTAGACACCGGCGAAGCCCTCGGCGTCGCAGGTGAACGGCATCTGGTGCACGATCGCGACGTCGTCCCGCATATGCTGCACCATGTCCAGTAGGGAGTCGTCTCGCATGCGGATCCCCGCGTCGCTGATCAGCACCATCGGGTATTTTGCCGCCAAATAGGCCGGTTGCATGTTGTTGATCTTGGGGTTGACACCGACTCGTAACCCGCCCGTAAACAGACGAGCGTCTATGTGAGGATGTTTATGAATGAGGCTGTTCACTAACATGACCGCAGGGTCGTGCTCATTTTCCACACAGAACAATAACTCATACGATGGATAGTCCAGAGTGAAAAACGTTTCCAGGTTTGAGAAGAGATTCGGATCGACACCTGTGAGCGGCTTCAGTATAGAAACACCGGGGTACGGCTGTTCAGGCGGTGACCGGTCCACTGTTCGATGAAGCTTCCACTTTGAGTAAGAGTAAGCCATTATGTGTATTAACCACAGACACACCCACGCGACAATAAAAAATATGGCAAAACCATACACCGTATACACCATAGGCATCATAATTGTATCCTTATGTAGTTGTCGCGTTCGGGCCGCATAATATCGACTGGTTTCTTGTTGGAGACGTGCGCTATGACGCGATCATAACACTGAACTGAATGTGCGATAAAAAAGAAGAAACGTAAAGATTGAACACTCCGTAAAATTATTCAACATTTTATATCAATGCGTTATCTATAAAGTATTATCATTTCGAGAAGATTTTAGCCGTAAATTACTTTTTAGTCGCTGAATGGACCCCACAGAGCGACCACACAGACAAGACAAATCGAAAATCCTTCACACGACAAACTTCAAGCGTCACTGTTACCAACCTGCCAACCTGACCGATCTAGTATGAAGTTACGAGCGAACAATAGCTCTTAAAACGTTTCATTGTCGTCAACTTTAAATGAACGAGAATTTTAAAACATTATCATTTAGTATTTAGTGATATTAATAGAAACTAGTATGAAGAATAAATATATTATCAACAATTTAATGAAAAACTTAAAGAAGTAACGTGTAAAATCATGTCAATTAATTTGAGAAATACAAAGAAATATTGTGCGAAACTAAACGTAAAATCTGTTTAAATTGATTTTCCTGCGTGTTACTGTTAGGAGCGCATTTATTACAATAGGTTAGTTTTTTAATCGAATTTCATAACTTTGAAACATATTTAAAAATTATTTCAAATATATGAATATTTTAAATGAATGAAAACAGCATCATCCCTATTACACTTAGCAATCTTTCGTAATGGGGATATCGAATACATTTTTATATTATAGTTTTAACATTACATCTAGAGTAAACACACCCTAACCGGAAATGCCAAACTAACAAAACATGCCGTCAATTCGGAAAATAAGCGTCTTTTCAAATTGTTTCGCGCCTCGCGGCAATTTCTGGTAAAAATATTTATTCCTAATGGAATAACTAGAATTCCAATATCTTTAAAATGGATATCGGAAAGTTATTAAAAAGTGTTCATAGTTTGAATGAATACATATCAATTACTCAAGATGCTGCTGAAAAATGTAGAACTTCAAAAATACAATTGAATTTGTCGGCTGTTCTTGCGCTAAAGAAAATTCGATCGTTAGAAATTGAGGTGCTTGATTTTAATTGCTTAATAGTTCTACGTTATAATTGATATTTTCCTATATTGTATATGTTGCATAATTATTGTATTTTACAGTATTTCAACAAAACTGACGAAAATGGTATTGCATGCCTTATATTCGAGCGTATGTTAACTTTACCGACGTCGAAAACATGGGGAGTTCTAAGTAAGGAACTTGTGAATCTGCTGCAGTACTGGCTTGATGCTATTAGGAAACATTTAGTGAGGCATAATCTACAATGGTGGAGTTTCTTAAAATTATTGCTCAGATTTATTAAGGTAAGGTTTATACGTGGAACTTTGAAGAAAATTATGCTTATATTTTTTTTTCATTTTCATTGCGCAAGTTGCGCTCTATAAAAAAAAATTGTATGATGGGAAGAATGTCATAACATACACATAGGAGTTACACCCAGGGGATACTGTTCTATGTTAAATAAAGCCTTATTTATTTATACTTTTCTGCACATAAATACACACGCTTGGACAATATGTTCTTGGAAAATTCATGTTTTGAAAGCTTTTAGCAGTTACTCTAAAATACAAGCAAGATTGAAAACCATCCATAAAATTAGGTATTCCATAGACTTTTCAATTCTACCAATCTTACATAATAAGCATGCATTTAAATATTCCAACAGAAAAATATCAAGTTATTGAGCAAACATTGTCAAGATAGTCAAATAAAATAATATTTTTTATGCTTATAATTCAACATTCACAGGAAATCTGTCACAAAGACAGTTCTCTTCCCAATGTCCTAGTGGAATACACCTCAGAGTGCCTGCTAGACTTGGCCACTAACAGCCGTCCAGATGCCACCCAGCGGCATGAGATCCTGCACTGTTTCAACTTATACTGCTCCGAGTCCAGCCGGGAGATCAGATATGCTCTCCGGAATAAGTTTGCACACTTCTTGTAAGTTTAAATTTGTTGCAAGATGCTTATTTTTTTAGATCTCTTCAATGCGTCTACATATTAAGTGTAATACAAGTAAGTTATAGAAAACAATTTCTTAAAACACTTTATAAATATATTGTGAGTAATATGCAAACTAGTTATCATTGAATTATTTCAGCATAATTTTAACTTAGGGTTTTTACTGTTTAGGGTTTAACACTGACTAATACACTTGAATATGTCTCAATGGCCTGATAATGAGAACGTTATATGCTTGAATAACCAATAGATAAGGTAACATGCCTAATAAATGAATGATTCTGAACAGCCACCTGAAAAAGTTAGTCATAGCTTAGTCATAAATAGGAATACTGAAGAAAAATAGTCAATATAAACTATTCTTTACCTAATTGAAGTGAAATGTTGTAGTGGCTCTAAAAAATAAATGTGGGTGTCCATTTGTCCATGAGGATTCCCCCTCTAAAACAAAAAATATATTGCCTATAAGGAAATCCAACAGAGGGTCTACTATCAATTCTTATAGTAATATAGTTTACAGAAGCCTCTTTCACCCCTTTTATAATACTACTTTAAGCCCTAATCTAAGTAGATATAAAAACCATATTAATACAATAAATACAATGGTGATAATATTAGTGAGAGTACTCAGAGTACTTACTCTCACAAATATTATCACCATGTATTCCAAAATATCGATGACTTTTTTATTGAAGTCGGGGCTTCCGAAAAGCGTCATATCAGTGATTAGATAATATTATATAGTAAGTAATCCGATCGTTGTAGTAAATGAAGATAAGCTGAGATTGTAGTAGGAAATTATACATTCATATCAACAATGTAAACAACAGCGTTTATTTGTGCAGTGTCCGGGGGTTCCCAAACTTTTTTGTCCGTTTACGACCTTGTACGTTTAGACTTTGAGCTTACCATACAATATTTTAAAACAATTGTAGTATTGTTGTTGGGTTAGTTAACAATAATGGCCGTAACTCGTAAGATAGACAATATAGGGACACGGCGAAATAAACGCTGCGATCACTGAAAATTATATTTAGTTAATATTGTTACCAGCGAAAGCCCATGGTTTCCGATAATACTTAATAGGGGATAGACTTACGAATACCTTAAAGTTTTTTCTTTCTGGGAAGCTAACATTTTTATATACTAAGTTTTTTAAGAATCTTTGGATGTTTCGTTAGACTTTCCCGTATAGACATGGATATTCGATTTAGGTTGGTTAATTTCGATTATTATGTAGGTAGAGTTATCGAGCGTGCCCTACATGTCAATATATCTTACACTCTTTAAAAGACAGTTATCCATTCAGCAAATGTTTCTTCCATAGTGTCAAGCTATCAACCTACATGGCTAGCTGTGGCCACCTGCCGACCCAGTACAGCATTATGGAGACATTACTCCGATGGCTGCTGCCACGCCAAGATCGGAACCTTAGGGTTGCATCCGCAGCCAAGTGGTTCCCGCCAGCGCTGTACGAAGAGAAAGATGTGGAGATATTTCTGGAGAGACCCTGGGTTAACTTCTTTCAGGTAAGAGGGGAAAAATAGTTTTAAAATACTTGATGTCTTCTTAAGTTTTCCGTATTGAGTACAACCAAAGTTTTTGATCCTCATGGAATAATCCTCATGCTATTGTAGGCTCGTGATGCCACGACGAGCTTGGAGCATTCGAGCTTCTGTTAGTGATGGCCTCAGTCATTGGATGGATTGATCTAGACTCTTTAGGCATTTTACTTTACCTAAAATAAAACCTAGTATTCCAGTGAACGCAATATTAACCAAGTTTCGTGGTCTTTCTACAGGATGCAAGGGATTTCTTGAACGCACACAATGGCAGGCAAAACCTTATCACATCAGTTGTATGCAGAAGGCTAACTGTTGGGAAAGTTGTCGTCATCTCTGTAAGTACTTCAAAAACACTTAATAAGATATTGCTTCAAAAGACATTAATTAAATGCTGCTCTACAACGCCATCTATTAGTAATATCCCTGAAAGGAAAGTTCTTAATTAAGTACAATTATGCATAAAATAATTCTTCTGCATAATTCTCTTCCCAGGGTGAAGAGCGTCAAGAGTCGTGGCTCGACATAAACTCAGCCGACCGGAGTGTGACGGTGCTGATGGACCCGCGAGTGCTGGAGGCCTTCGGCTGCGGAAACCTCAAGACCTTCGAGACGCTGGTCATCACCGAGGACAACACGGAGACCGCTAAGCTGCATATGTATGTTATTTAAACTGATATATGTATATTTATATAAGTTACTAATTGTAAAAATAGTTGTATAATGGGCTGGTTCCATGCGAACTAGCTGCAGTGTGACAATTAATTTTTACATACGCTATCTAATATATCACTCATCACTATCGCGTATGTATATATAGTTTCGCTAAAACTCGAAACGGCTGGACCCATTTGGCTTATTTTAGTCTTGAAATATTCGTAGTACTCCAGGGAAGGTTAAACAGTGATAAAATAGGTATCAGTTGCATGTAAAATGTATTTTTGTCTGCATTATTATCATCGACTGTTAGGCGATACATAGTTCGCCGGGACAGCTAGTACCTTATAGTAGTTATAGTAGCTTATTTTCTTTGCATCAGTGCACACACAACCTTATTCTGGAGCTATGATTTAAAGTCTCATAACCTAATAAACAGTTTTTGTGTAACTACCGCACTACCCCGCAGCCAGTCGTCCCGCCTGCTGGTCTCGCTGCGCCTGCTGGCGGCCCCCGGCGTGCGCGCCCCGCTCGCGCGCCCGCTCGCGGCCTGTGACGTCACCGCGCACCTCGCCTCGCGCTGTGACGTCACCAAACTCGACGCCGCGCTCAGGAACGTCTTCGATGAAAAGTATCAGGTGGGTTCATACTGATGACTGATGGCTTACTTATATCTTTTCGAACAACTTTCGAACCGATGCGATGCAAACATACACACACCATGTATTTTGTAAGGACTGGAGACTCGAGAAAGACATGCGATATGCTATCGTCAATACGCTAAAATGCTTTTACATATGACTTAAAATAAAAATTTAAAAAAAATCTGATCGACTTCAATCGAAGAAAACAATTTAGGTTGCTTTGTTTATTTTATTAAAATCCGTTTATATAATTGAGGTTGGTTGGTTTAAAAAAAAAATAAGATTAAAATAAAGATAAAATCAAAACTAAAGCATTGATGTACTTATATTTTTTATGTTCTGCTTGATGGCGTCATATCACCGGTTCTAGTTATTTGCCGATACCTGAACAATTCTGTTATCTGTCGGCGAATAATAAAACAAATAGTTTTGAACGGTTGGCTTCCTATCTACAATCAAAACAATTCTTACAATAACAAAATACCTTGAGTTGCTACTGTGACGTTTTTAAATTGCCTGGAAAACGGTCTATTTTTTTTTTTTTTGATTTTGAATATTTCAGAGACTTTTGGATTTAGATAAGAGTTTGGAGTTATCGCCGGTCAAGACAGACCACGTGAACAAGAATTCTGTGAGTAATTTATGTACTTTGTATCTTAAAGTATAATGCGATTGTATTTCCATTTTATGACTTATTTTAGAAGACACGTTGAAACGACGACTCAAATCGCTCGGATTTCTCTTTTAGGGATAAAACCCTAGTTTAAATTATTGTGGGGGGTGGCCCCTTTTATAATTCGATTCTGTTCTTTAAAGTTAACACATTGATCGTCAAATTATAAAATATGTATTTTTGTCGGTTACCGGGTGACCGCCATTACGTTCAAATGTTTAAATTCGACTGGACTATTCAGTCGTGCTTTGCTTGGTTTTAAACAAATATGTTACGCCCATGCACAAAGCAGCCGGAATTAGAACAAGCATTAGTGATGCACCGAGAAAAAACATACATTATAATTTTGCTATATACTATTGACCTTTTGGAAACTGCCTACTTAAAGCACTACGCTTTAAGTTATTTCTTTCTCAAACATAGTTACAGCGTTAACTTAAAGAGAAAGTTAGCATTTACGTCAAAACCATTCCATATAATTCAGATTGAGTCATATAAGTACAAAAAAACAAGTCAAAGGATACTAAACTTCCTCACGATAATAGTCGAGTGCACCTGCTATTTACGTCAAACGGAGTATATTTAGATTATTTAAGTATTCCTTATCGAGGTAAATCAAGCCGATTCTTATGCAATGACGCACGATTATATCTTATATCGTTATCTTATAACTAATTGGGACGCTTCGTTGCTATTATTTAGGATAAACTCTATAGACTTCCGACGAAAGGGGTGCATAAATCTGCATTTACAAATACATATATTACTTATAAATTTTTATAATAATACAATAACATAAAAACACCGTCTTAAATGACGTAAAAACGCATCAGATTTTACTAGACATCAATACATATGTGACTGTTGCCGTATTGTTGACAGCTGTTAATAATAAACTTCCGAAATGTGTATTTAAGTTGTCAAATTTCTAAGAGTGAGGGTAGTTGGGGATATTTTTTAATATAATCGTATTTTGTTCAGGAGCAAGACTCTAGGTTTTCGCACCCAGTTGAAGTGAAACGACGTACACATTCAGGTATTTATTTGTTGTTAAAATATTATTATTTATTATTGTTGTATCAAATAAATACAAAAAAAAAATAGTTTATCTCGATTAATGTGTAGGTAATCAAGATCTGCATAACACTACAAAGACGGTTTAGGATATACAAGCTTATATAATCATAACTGGTTTTCTTGTTAGGATACATTTAACCTGTTTTGGTACTAACTAACATATGAATTTTATATATTTTATTATTACAGCAAGTAATAGAATTCATTCTATAAAGTTATTTAAAGTTGAATTTCATGTGATAATATTAGTAAAAATATATATTTTGTATGAACACTGTATTATGCAGTATTCATTATGTCTGACTATGTATATTATAGCTACGTTTACCTATGTAATAATAAGAAATAATGTTCTCAGGATACATAGTGAAATCTCGTCAGAACCTCGCTTGTATGTCACCGTCTACAGCATCTACTAGCTCGTTAGCACAGGTAAGTGGTAAAGACTATGCCTGGGGGTTTGCCAAAACGCTCGGTGAAGCAGTCAAAGCATGCGCTCAGAGTAACAGTAGACCACGATAAAAACACAAACATGTTGTATAGTATACCACACAAAGCTTACAGAATAGACAGTGGCATTTATATCTTCACAGTTTTGTATAAATTGAATCAAATTATGATAGGATTTTGAACCCAAAGAGTGGGTTGAGTTTGGAGTAGGGATTTTCCAGAGGCTTTTTGTCCAACTGTGGGACATACCAGGTTAGATTAAAAAAAATACTCGTGGGGCAGTCCTTTTTTATCTAGACGGCTATGCAAGCAAATACTAGCCGCTGCTGGTGAAATCCTCTTTTCATTTAAAGATAAAGAGGTCATTCATTTTATTTATTTATTCCAGCTTCACGAAAAGCTAGCTGCCTTACCGCATTACAAATATGATAAGGAACCAGTAAGCGTGTGTGCGCTCCCCGAGCTATCCATAGTGACAGAATACAGTGAGGCCGACAACCAAAGCAACAACACTACACTCAAATTCAAACCTTACGGCGTGTGCCAGAAGAACTTAAATAAACTGGACCGAAAGTCCCAGAGCGATCCAGAAAGTTCTAGAAAGTCTAAAGGGAGACGCCTGTCAGCTGTAAACGAAGATGCAAGTACCGCCAGTTGTTTACTCGTCGCTACGATCGGTTCTACAGACGATTCTATCATAAATGATACAGTGGAACGGCTATCGAAAAGCAAGGACTATAATCCGGATAATATCGTCGATTTGTTGGTACATGAAGCCTTGCAAGCTAAAGAAAATAAAGAGAAAACGGATAGAATTGATAGCGGGATTAATACGGGAGAAAAGAAGTCTGATTTGGAGGAGAATAGTGAGGCTATTGAGAATACTCCTAACGCTGATGAGGTCAAAATAAATAAGGTTAAAAAAATCACGTCAAAAGTACTCTCGTCGACTTCAGACGAGTCTAATACCGAGGCTATCAATGAAACTCCCTGTTTTGTTAATACAAGGAGGAAAATAAGAAGAACACCCAAAACAGACCCCATACATAAACAGTCCTTTGACGAACAAGTCGTGGAAGAATTCTTTTCTCAACACTTCACTGAGAATAAGGAAACTCGCGAAATCATTATTAGTCCAACTCTTGCCAAAAAAATAAATGAGACTAGTTCTGAAGCCAGTGACTTCGTTGACGGTTTCGAATTGATTGATGAAGTAGAAGAGAATATTGTGACGTACGATTTCAATAATATTGAGGTTATAGAATGCCTGAATAGTATGGTCGATAAAGTTTGTGATGTGTTCGATAAATGCACTAAGTATTTAAACGAAGATGAAATAACTGCGGATCCTGAAGAGAATATGCCATTAAAAGATATTATGAACACTATACAGGATATTGAATCTACAAAAGATACTGCAAGTAAGAAGAAACCTATTAAATTGAAATATAAAGCGGCTAAAAAAGGTAAAACTCGTGCCGCGAAACGTAAGAACAAACTTGAATTGGAACCGACGTTTAAAATGTCGACTATTATAGAAGATGCGGGCTTAGAAAGTGCTGCGGAGAAAACTGTAGATCACATTATTAATGAACCAAAAGAAATAATAACGAATAAAGAAATAAGCGAGGTTTTCTGTCCCGATGTAGCATCGACAAGCGTTGAAAAGCCAAAAGATATACCTAACGATGCAGACCTAACAACGCCACAGGTGCGACGAAAACGTAAACTTTACTCACCGAAAGACGAACAATTAGCTGAAGATTCTTATATCCCAGAGGAGCTACCGCAATCCACCATAAAGGTGAAGAAAACGCCAAAAACAACAGCAACGTGTTACAAAGATATAGAAAAGGAACGTCAGAAGAAAATCAGATTACCGCGAACTAGACGCAATAAGAAATCTAGAACACCGTCCCCAAGAACTAAGAAACTGAACGATATATTCGACAAAGTGAAGGACTCAGCCAACAACGAGAAAGTTAAACTCGCAGATAACACCTTTGAAGTCGATATCTACAACTTCACAAGTGACAGCGACGATGACTTCAAAGAAAAGAAGATAGATATATCTAAAAGGAATAGTACTACGACGGTTGCGAGTATCGATTCCACAGCGTCCCGACGCAGACGGGCTGTCAAACGTATAGATTACACCGACTACAGGTCCTCAGATGAAAGCAATAAAGTTAAACGGAAGGTTAATAGAAAACCTAGAACTAAAAAGAAGGTTAGTGTCGAAAGAAATGAGCTTATTGATGAGAGATTACGAAAAGCTAAAGATAAAGATATCCTGAATTCATCTATGGTAGTCGAGAAAAGTAAAACGGTTGTTGAAGATCCAGATTTCGTTCAAAAACGTCCGGAAATGGAAGCAATGGACGAGCAAGGTAAAACGACTGAGAGTAGTCTGAAGAAAAAAGGAAGGAAGAACGTTAAGACTGAAAATGAAGCGAAAAATTCAAGGAAAATATTAACTAAAGCGGTCGTAGAAGTTGTTAAGAACTTTGATGATGATAGAACTGAAAGTCCTTTGCCTGGTTTGTTAGTAGAGCCAGAGGTTGAGAAACATGATGAGGTCAACGAACTCTCATCCACTATGGTCGATAAATTCAAGAAAATATACCAAGAAGGCCCAGAAAAGTACGGTAACGACTCTAATACTACACAGAACTTACTCTCAGAGATAGATAGAATCAATTTTAGTACAACCGTAGATGTCACTGAGGAAATAATTGAACAGTTAGACAAAAATAAAACTAAAAAAGGAAAGAATACTAAAATTAAAAAAAATACAAACACAAAAGCGAAAACTATCAAAAAGGAACGGAAAACAACATCAAATACTTCTAATAAAGAAAACGTAGATGTTATAACTATGCTCGAAATTTCTGATGTGAAATCTGAACGATCTATAGAGACTGTAGGGATAACAGGGCATGGGGAGTTAGAGGAGGCTCCACCCAGCCCGAAGTTAATAGGAGAGAGGCTCGAACCGCGAAACTTAGAAGTCGACGACCTAGATCACTCCATGAAGGACTACTTTAACAAACTTACCAAGAACATGAATGAATCTCATAATAGGGACTCTAGTTCGAATAAAAATGAAAGTATCGTCAGGTCCCCCTCTCCAGTCGTTTCCATAAAACGGCTATCCCCCGAAGATATTAGTCGTTGGCTGCCTTCAAGACGTACCTCAGATTCCGATGAGTCCTACGCAAGTGCTAAATCTGTTAAACAAATTGAAAATGTTACTAAACCCAATAGTAAAGAGAAATCATTACATAATGATAGTAATTCTAAGTCGCAAAGTCGGTCCAAGAAATACGATGATTCCGATTCTGATTGCAGTATTCAAGCTAAAGATCAAAGACTTAAGAAAACTAAAATTGAAGCTAAGAAAACTGAAAAACCAAAAAAAGTAAAAAAGCAAACTTCGTTAATATCTCCTATTAAATTATTTGATGATTTAATATCGAATGCTGATAAACAATCCGAATCGACTTTGTCAGACGATGAAGAATATATGAAAGAAATAATACATACTCTATCGAAAAAGAAAGTTCAAGAACCAAAAATCTACTCTCCAAAGCTCCCCGAAGCTCCCAAAAAGCGGACTACCGCGAAACCGATCGATTTTGCTGAACAAAAACGAACAAAATCAATCGATTCCGTATCGAGTCTTTCAAAATACAGTACGTCTACAAAAATAGATGATTCTAGAAGGTTGAAGAGGAAATCTGTTGATGAGAGAGATGATAGCAAGAGGAAGAGGGTGGAAGTGAATAATAATGAGTTTCTGTCGAGCAGTGGAGTCACCGTGTCCAGTGTGGACGACTGGTTCAAGAGGATCGAGCCGACCGGCAGCAGAGGTCAGTAATTACTCAGATTTTAGGTCAATTTTGCATTATCATAGTGTAGTCCAGTGAAGCTGTTATAGCCTATGCTAAGATTTACAGCAAAGATCTGTTAGAAAAGCCGTACTAACTACATGAAAGTGCCTGTACCATAATTTTTGAAGCAATTTTTTGCTACGCTTACATATTTGCGGTTACGTCTTTTTACAATTCATCATCATCATCTCAGCCTATTGCCGTCCACTGCTGAACGTAGGCCTCCCCCGAAGAGCGCCAACCAATTTTTACAATTATTCTAATGAATTATTATTTTTTAGCTGAAGAAATCACTGCCTCATACCGTCACAGTGTGCAGAATGTTATGGAGAAGTTAGATACCACGCTTGTGGAGATACACAGGAATACTAGCAAGAAGTATGCATACCTTTTCTTATTTATTTTTGCCTTATATGCAGAGCGAGTGCTTCTTCAACTTCATTCATTTATATTTCTACGTTTTCAGATTCGCCCACTTATTCGTGGACGCACAGAAACACTTGAGCGATTTGAAGGAACAGCGGCGCGGCATGTACAAGCAGCTCGCGTCAGACATACTCACCGGAGTGGTCAAGATGATGGACGAAAAGTTTGCTGATCTAGATAAAAGGTAACTAAGTATAACCCTTTTTCTGAGGCGTTGTTCCAGTAGGTACATAATATTATAGTACCTACTTAGCGCAGTGAGATACATAAGGACCGTACGATGTACTCTATTTATTATAAAAAAAGTGACAGCGTGTTGTGGAAGTGGGTGGGCAATACGGGGTGCAGCCCAATCTTGCTTGGCATCGTCCTGGCGAAACAGTACAGATAACTAAAAATGACACGATCCTTGCCGAGACTTCAGCACTAGGAAGGAATCTAGTAGGTTCCGAAACTAGTCGGTAAACCTCGAGCAATAACCGTGATAAATTCATTATAAAACTATACCGTATGAAATTTATTTGGTAATGTTTGTCTCCAGATCACAAGAGTTAGACGGTGATTTCATGAAGATACTAAAAGAGCGGACTTCGGAACTGATCCGAGAAGACTGCAAGCAGAAGCGAGTCATGGTGCAGCTGTTGAGGGAAGATGTCCAGGCCGTGGTCGAGCACATGGAGAAACAGGGGCACTCTTAGATATGTGACACTTGTATATATATATATACTTATATATCACTTATCGACGATGGTGTTACCCAACCCACAAAAGCATTAAAATGGACAAGGTAACGATTTTTTTGCGATATCACAGTCACAATTATATTTGGTTGAAGAAAAACGATGTTTTCGCGTCGATTTGGAAGATAGGTAATACCATACCACCATATTGAGCATCTGCTCCATGATACACACTCGCCGAGTTAATAAAAGTAACTTAATTTTGTTTCAAGTTACCGTTAAGTTTCAAGTCATTCGCGTAATTTGATACGTATTTGTTGTCAAATATGTAATATATTTGTCATTTATGTACGATTATAAGTTTCTTTAATTTTATTTTTATTATTTTCGTCTTTACTCACTTCACTTGGAAACAGGCCGTCGGTTCTAGCTATGTGTAGGTATTACAATACATTTGTATAGTTTTTTTCAATACCTAACATACATTAAATTGTTTGAATATATCCACATTGAATTCTGAAATAGGTCGACTTTATTCGTAAAAGTCTGTATTTTGGCACATTTGACTTAAGATACACTGCGTGGAAGACGCCTTGATACCGGGAGTAGACTTTGTTAATGTACAATATCCACACCATATTACAAGCATCATCCAAATCATTACATTGATTAGCCAAATTAGGCTCCAGTCAGAGGAAAAGCATCCTTATTCTTATTTCCATGTTGTGAGAAAAGCGCGTGAATATAGTTAAATCATTACATTCGTTGTAATTTGTTAATTTTATAAATGTTTAATTCTGTTAATTTTATGAAGTGTTAACGGTGATTGTTTGTTACAATTGTTTTCTATTTATATGTAAGTAATTCATATCAAATAAGGTATGCACTTTTCAGTTATGATGTTTTCAAATTAAATTAAATACTTTTTTTTATGGTATTTTGTTTTATTTAACAACTTATTCGAAATATACCTAAATAACAACCAACATTTATCACTTATTATCTTGATATTAACTTCAGGATTTCCTTAATTAGAAATATTCTAAAATCTAAACTGATTACCAATAACTTAAAATAGAGTGCTCTATTTATAGATTTTTGCTAGGACTAAAGATTGTATATAGATTTCATAACAATATTGTCTCTCAACAATAAAACTAACTGTACTATTAATTGATTTGGCTTATTTTATTAAACAATCTGCAATGATTAAGCAACTTTTTTTTTGTGACATCACAATATTGAGTACCAATAGAGCCGTCCCTCTCGATCACATGGTAAAAAGTTATTTTACTTTTGTAATTTGTAATCATCACATTAAATAACAAAATAAGCTCTCCTGATACCTACGCCACAAAAATATCTATAGACTTTGCCATATTAAAGTTATAATGTCGTTTCACTTATATTTTCTACTGCGTGTTTTGTCAGAAACGCACAACCTGACACTGACTTAATTACAATATTAAATAAGAGCTTTCTTTACAAAAATAACAGACTGACAGTCTTCCAGTAAAATGATCCTGCTAGATGGCGCATTAATGGCAGCCAAAAATCATAAATGTATTTGTATATCTCCATAACCTTTGATTTTTAAACAATTTAGTACAATATAATTATTTAACTAACACTATTTACCATAACTATATAGTATCCTAATTTACCTAAACAGTTCATATTGTTTTAGCCATAATTTTAATCCTAGTCACCATAGGTCATTTCTATTACGTCAAATTGTTCAATCAATGGACACCACAGGTTATATTTATCAAATTGTTTACACAGCACCCACTTTATAAACTACACATTGAGTCACATCACTTTGTATCCGCTTAGTGACTAAAGCACTGTAGTATCACTGTGTAAAGTTAGTCCGATTCACCCTGGGTGTCGGTGTCCTCGCACTAGGAATCCTCTTGGGTTGTAGCCACTTGCGCCAGGAAAACCTGCTGCTGGGGCTGGTGCTGCGCTTGTTGGGATACCTGGGAATATAATTTGTGAATGAGTCATTGAAGATGAGATCTATGATAGAGATTATGTTTTTTTTGCCTTGACTTGCCTAATGCGTGTAGAAATCAATATGGAACAATTTTAACTGTGAGTTTTAGTCCTAGTTATTTAATTCTAAGTATATTGCAGAGATATTCCTTGGTTTGTATGTCATACCTGGATGATCTGTGGCGATTGTTGCGGCTGTGCCTGTATGATGATAGGCTGGTTCGGATTGTTCTGCACTTGTAGACGGATCATGTTCAACTGCGCTTGTGTTAGCTGGATCTGTAATTACAAATATGCGTTGAAATCCTGAGAAATAATATTCTTTGTGTATCTAAAATCCTTGTCTAAATATTCTGTCGACTTCTTACATTAATCCGAGCGACATTGACTAGATATAACATATCTTCTATACTAAGCAATTTTGGGAGGATATCTGTCTAAATAACAGCTTATTTGAACCACGAAAATATATAGATAAGGCTTATATTATAATGAGAAACATTTTTCATATTTTTCTAATTCCGTCATTAAAATACCAAATATGTAGAATTTATGAACTGTGAAAAGCCGGGTATCGCATTACATTACAATCTAAACAATACAAGTACTGACCGGCAACTGCTGCAGCTCGCCGGACGGCGTGACCACCTGCTGCACCAGAGTGACCGGCTGCTGGGACACAACGTTGTTGGACGTCGATCCCGAGGCCCCTGACGTCTGGAACATAATCACACATTTTAGACTTAATTATTTTTCAAGTCCTGTCCTACGATGTTGGCTTGAGATGGATTTGCCATTTAATCGGAAAATTTGGAATAACTGGAAATCAGAACTTAACTGATCATCCTCATCCCTGTATAGCATTTACTTCATCTCCTTTTTTACTTATCTTACGGAATCTTACCTATGATTGTGATGTTTAATTTTATTCTGGCTGGTAGTTCTAGAGATAAGCCCATTTGAAAAAAATGCTTGATACTAGTACTAGATTTACATATAATTAGTATAAATTACCTGTACAACTTGCGCACAAGGCTGTATCACAATTTGCGGCTGGGCAGTGGTGGAGAGCGTCGCTTGGTGCTGTTGTGCCAACTGTACAAACAATATGTGTGAGAAAGATTTATACAAATAGAATTTATAATTCCATTCAGATTCCTGCTTCCGCATAGTGAAATCGGCTTCCAGTCTCACTGGCTTCAGCTGAATGCCGAATTTACAGAGAGCGAATCTATTTGAGCTGACCTATTTTATTGGTCAACACTAACTTGTTGACTTTTTTTTTGGAAGAAGGATAAACCTATTATTGCACTCTTTTTTTAAGTGTAAATTTATAATCAATATATTCGCTAGCTGAATACACCCAGGAAATTGACCAAGTGTGCTCTCATCTGCCGGTAGGTACATATTTAATCTTTGCTTTACCTGTTCAACTTGCGGGGCTGGTCTGGGCGGGTGCTCGTAGCGCGGCTTGTGCGGCTTCACCTCGTGGCGCGGCACGATATCGATCAGGAAGTCGAACTGGTCGCACTTAGTTATCGCCATCGCTATGTCGTTCCGCTGAAATATTTGTCGAATATATGATTAGAGATTTAATTATTTCATTTGTATAGGTGAATGGCTGTACTAGCGTGTTTCCCACGGCTTTACTCATGTAATAGTTGATTTTCATAGCTTTATCTTAAAAAATGACGGTTCTTCATACATTCTTTCTTCTCTTTTTTTTACCACCTTTACACATCTGGGCAAATGCTTCCCATTAGGAAAGAATGAGAATCGGTCACTACCAAGCTAGCTCACTGCGAGTTGTTGATTACAAATTCTAATTTTCGGAATTCGAACGACGAGTCACCCCATTAAGTATGAATCTTGTAGCTGTGGAAGCGAAACAGCACACTACTCTTACAACGGCATTTTTCTTTTACAAGTGCACAATCTTACTAAAGTGTTGTCACGATGTTTCTCTTCACTATTCATCTGTTTTACCTGTAGCGTCCTCCGCTTGTTGTCCTCGGTGTGTGACCAGGCCCGCAGCGTCAGCTCGTGTATGAAGATCTCCGCGGCCTTCGCGAACAGCACCGGGGCCTCAGCCGATATCATCTTCACTTCCTCATCCAATTTCATTATCTTCTTTATGCGAGCGAGGGGCAGAGCTTGCGATTTTAGGTCGTCCTAGTGGTAAATGTATAAGGAAAATGTTATTAGACCCTCATACAATTCAATAGCGAGAGGGGACTGGACAACTTTTCAAGTTCGGGTTGACTTATAAATATTTGCCTGTATTATTAATGTTAGGCAGATGCTGGTCGAATCGGATTATCGGATGATATGCAAGAATATGTAACATGAAAGCTATTAATTTTTAAAATGATGAAATGGTCCGCGACCGAATAAATCGGCCGACTAAAGTTGAAAAAAGACAAGTATCAACAATGGCCAGCCCAAGAAGAGATGGAAGAACGAAATAAAATACTTTTAAATCGAAATTAAATACGAAAAGCTGCTTTTCAAGGAACAGTGAAAGTTAACATACTATTTTTTTTTTATAATCTCCCACTTACCGCATTAACCTTCTTAATGTCCTCGGTGACTTTCAGCCAGAACTGCTGCAGGCTCTGCTGTGCGGTCTCCGCGGGCGAGCTCTCCTCACCCACTACATCCCCGTCGACGTCCTCCGACGCAACTGAACCGCTCGTCTGGTCACTGTACGAAATAATTATAAAGCTACGCTGAAGGTACTGAGAAACGAGCAGACCGCTGCGTTGCTACCCAAGGGTGAAAACGGGTCTACCACTACGTCATTCAGCAAAGAAATATTACGGTTGTGAAGCGTGACAGCAATACACGGCCTAGAACGGCATCTCTCTTTCACACCGGCAACTATTTGACTTTAAATCGCAGCGATAGGCTCTCAGGTATGCGTGGCAAGTAGTGTAATTTAAATCGAATCGATCTGAATCGCAGATTATGCAAAGCTGATTGATGCTCTCAAAATAAAATTAATATATCAATCACGTGAATAATGTGTGTTTATTTGCTTATCAGTATCTGTTATTAAAATATTCCTTGACACCATGCAGTTGCAATACCTACTAAGATTTCGTGATAGTACACAGCTGCTGTGTTATGTTATTGAAAGTAACTAATATCTAACTGAAAACAGTATCACTTTAAAGTTAGGTTTTTAATTTAAATTGCTGATTATCTTGATAGTTTCTTTAGGAAAAGTTGAAGTAGACTGTAGGCTAGTCAGCGCACCGGAGCGTAGTCAATACCTCTTTTTATAACACGGCTTACAGGTTTTTACTTTGACAATTCAGGTATAAGGGAAGTAATCCTTCGATAAAGCAGGTTAAAAAAAAAAATATTATCGGCAAGATAAGGCATGGTGAAGTTATGATGCGCGCAAGATGGCTGGCAGGAGCTGGATGCGAAATGCCGTAGATAGATAGCAATTGGGAAGGCCTATGTCTAGCAGTGGACGAATATGGGCTGATAATGATGATGAAAACAGCTTACTAAATTTTTTAGTCACGACTTGGCTCGACCTGCGACCCTGCCGAGTTTTCAAATTCAAAGACTAAGTTTACGATTGCCTGATTGGGTCGAAAACTAGTCAGGTTTAGAGGTTAGACATATTATTTTTTACTGTTTTAGGCTATTAGGGTAACGCTGATCTATACTTCTATACTGATATTATAAAGAGGAAATATTTGATTGTTTGTTTGACACGAATAGGCTTCGAAACTACTGGTCCGATTTGATTTTCACTGTTGAGAAGCTACATTATCCTCGCTGAACATAGGCTATAATTGATTTCAAAAATATTAGGGTTCCGTAATAAAATTGCGATATTGTAGCCCAAGGTGTCATAACTTATATCTTCCAACCACGCGAACGAAATCGCGGGCAACTGCTAGTTTATTATATAATTGGCTCGTTTGTTTCGACAAACTCCATCAAATTGGCGTTCTGTTATTTTACAGCAATGTGTTAGACTACTTTTATCTCTACTTTCATTCAGACCATTTTGATCTTTTAGTTTCGTATTCATCTCTTGCACCACATTTTGAGAGAATAAAGATATCTGAATCTGATTGCTAGAGAGATGTTCGCGGTGGTCGAACATGGAGAGTTGATATGATTACCTATCTCGCTCGCTCGCTAAGGGGCGGTACCTCTACCCTAATGGACTTCGGAATTTCGGCATTTGTCTATCGGCACAGTAGCCTAGCCGTCTGACATTTGATGTATTTGCGTGTTCAGGTTCAATGTTTGCGCGGGGTAAAATTTGGTATGAAGTCGTTAACAACTATAGTCCTTTTTCAGGCCATTTAGTAAGCTAATAAGGAAATGTTTAAGATAAAAGATATTTCTTTTTTTTCGTTTGGAGTATTTACATACCATAAATAACTAAGAGGTATTTTTTTACATTTAACTGATAAGAACAGCTGTTGTAGATTTTTGGTTTGTGGGTCATTTTAAGGGTATAGTACATAGGAATAAACAAATTGAACTGCAAAATCGCAGTGTTTTGCAATTTTGAACATCCTTTATCCTGACACCGCTGCCAGCGATTCGAATGTAGCCGCCGTCGTGATGCTAATAATTCATCTTATTCATAATATTTTGTGTTTAGTTGAAAATAAAATGCAAACTACTCTATTTTTGGACTAAACATAGAGTCATATTTTTATCTTGAGTTTGATAAAAAGTTCTTATTGCGCTCTAACGGTGGCGTTGGGCAAGCGAAACTGGGGCACTAAACTATGTGCAAAAAATATCTGTAACCTTGGAACAACTGCGTATTTATAACCAAATACTACTAACATAATTAAACGCAGTAATAACAGTGGCCAAGTTACCGATTTGTTTATAAATAAATTGACTAAGATTATAATTTATTATCGGAAAAGGAACTTACGCAGGCACAAAGAAACACACGGACATCTTGTCAAGCGACACGCCGACCTCGACTTTTTCACAAATTACACCGAGTTTATAACAAATAATATTATTGTTTTTACGCGATTAGAAATACAGTAACCGCTTCCAAAGTTAATAAAACACAGTAACCAATAATCAGTGTAATATTTGGAGATCTCCAATCAACAATTACTGAAAATGCGCCCGACCCACGATTCGTCCACCGATGACCAGTCACAAGCTTGACGTTTGAGGTGTGTTACCATCTTTAACTGACACGTTAAAACTACCATTTGACCAACAACTAAAATTATTATTTTTGCAATAAACATGTTGTTTCTATGAGACTGTAGACTTTTAATACTAATGCTGAATTTTGTGCTAGTTTTCCGAAGTTACTTTTGTTGTTATATTTGATTAATTAATGTAATATTTCATCACAGTAGTTTTTGTACAATTACATGGCAAGAGAAACCGGAAACAGTAAACGTCACTTGACGTCACCAAAGTAGCGTCTGTCTGCTAATAAAATGGCGGCGGCCGAGATTCAGATAGTGAATCCTTCTAATTTAACTAAAATCGAAAGGTAAACGATTTTATTTCTAGTTATATGACAGTAACCATATCTAACTTTTACTTAGGCATATAATTTACGAGTATTACGTATGTATGTTTAGTGTAAAATCATGATGTTTGTTTTCCTTGGGTGTTACAGTTTTCTCAATGATCCGAGTTACAAAGAAATTATTGAGAACTCATCGACGTTTAATTCGCGACTATGTGCCGAACGGAGGATGCGAATGCCGTTCATCGACACACAGACCGGTAAGCAGTTGATTGTTGTCATAAATACAATAAAACTACAACGCCCTCTCTAAAAACTCATACTCATGTTTTATCACATACACAACAATGTAATCAGTGATAATGTGTTTCTGACCTATTTTGTTGATAGTCACGCAATATTTATCATTGATCAAGTGATAATAGTTGCACCTTAGATCATTATCTGTCCTTTTTGCTCGAACTATCTGTCCTTCTCTATAAATCAATAAAATTGAAATCAGCATTATGGAGCATCATGGCTTAAATGTGACTTTGAGTGTTTAAAATTATTCAATAACCAAAAATTAAAGGATATTTTTAATTTAAAATATTTGGATTATTAAATAACCAGTAGTCCTCAGATAACAGTTAAAAAACTTCTCAACAAGACTACCAAACTGTTATTTTGATAAGGACATGTTAAAGAATAATCAATTATCATGACACTTTTAAGGTCTTGTTCTTCTATACCTTCACTACGAAACATTTTCAAAATTAAGAATTCTATTATTAACAAATCTATTGATTAACAGTACTAAACTGTTATTTAGATGAGGTCATGTTGAAGAAAAGTCAATGACCATGTAAAATACTAAAATGGACTATGCATTTGGCCTTCAACAACTTTGTTATTTTGACTAAAATAACTCTAAAGATGGCAGACATAGTAAAGAAAACATCTTTACCAGCGAATACACCTCCAGAGTTCACTTTAAAACAATAGTCTTATTTTGCAGGTGTCGCACAGAGCCACTGCAACCTATTCATGACAAGAAGACAGCGTATGCCAGGACAGAAAGAAGGACAAGTTTACACATATCCAGCACAGAGGTAAGAACACAAGATGCAAATAATTCTTAAACCTAGTTTTATGACTGTGGGACTGCCAAGTCAAATAGTTCAAAATATTCTTCGAAATCAGGTTTCAGATTAGACAGTAAGCTCTCAGCATTTTGATGTCACTGAAAATGGTTATTGTTTATCAACTTTATTTGCAGATTAATTGATTCAGAACAACAGTATTTATGGTGATTTATTATTATCAATCAACTCGAAGAACTAACAATGATTCAAATCTATATTAGCTTAAGTATGTCTACAAAAACACTCGCCAGTTTTGTAATACAACCCAAATTATAATCACCACAGATGGCGCAAAGCCCGCCGCCAGTACTTAACGATGTCATCAACGCGATGGGGCTGGAACGGCGCGTCCGACATCGCGGACAACATCGGCGAGGGAGAGAACAGCTCCGGGGTACCGGGAGACGCCCTCGCCGGGGACGACAGCAGGGACGGCTCGCAGTCTGCTGCTAAAGATGATCCTAAGGTCAGTTAACTAGTTTTAGTACTTGGGATTGGTTTAAACTTTGATTTAATTGCAACATGTGATTTAATGCAAATATGTCAGTTTGGCGGTGATTTTTTGTATTTATTGTAGGCTGGAACCTAAAGAAGTATCTATATTTAAGCATCAGCTTTAGTCATTCAATAAGAAGCAACTGATGGAATCTTAAAACATTCTTGTCCTGAAAATCCGTCAAAAGTATACAATACAATACAAAGAGACTTTAGAGCTATGGTCTGTTATAAACTTTGGAACTAGCCTAAAGGATCAAAAACGATACTGAACCTTAAGCTTACCCCCAGGAATGGTTCTACGACGAGCTAGCGATGGAGGAGATGGAGACGGGCGAGGAGCCGGACCCGGAGTCTGACGAGGACTACTACGACGACACGTACGCGAACAGGCGCAAGCGGCGCGGCGGCGCCACGCCCACCGGGCCCGGCTCGCGCGGCGGCCGCACGCGCAAGGCGCAGCCCGACGACACGCCCGCCAAGCGCGGCCGGGCGGTACGCACACACTCATACTATACTTTTCAGGGGTTATGACGTCTAATCACTCCAGGCGTACACCGCTTTTGCCTGCGCCGCTCTAATGAGCGCTATTTACCCCCTACCACCATCTACACCAGCTACCAGCATCATTTCTGGATCTTTTAGTGTCTTACTTACAATTTCATGCAGGCTGATAAAAGTCAACCACACTTTGAATGTAAAACAAACAGTCGAGTATCACTTTAAATGGGGTGACCCTTGTGTGATGTAAGGCTTGAACCCACAACTCTTCACGCTGAGTATGAACTAACATGATAATCTAAATCACTTAACATATACAGCAACTTGGGGTGCTTATCTGCTATAATGATTCCAGGGTCGAGGTAGAGGGAAGCGCGCACAAGGAACCCTGCCTTACGAAGTGCCCGGCGACAGCGAGAAGCCCTTCGGCTGCGAACGTAAGTCTCGGAGGAGGCACTAGTGCCCGCGCCTTAGCTCAGGTCCGCACAGCCGACACACATATCATGTTACTACAGCTATGTCGTGGGAAATTGACGTACATGAAGTTCTATCCAAAGTGACATTTAAAAACGTTACTTTGTATAGGGATGTTTGTAAGTAATAGTATCTGTAAACAGTACATTCCCAAGCTACGCAATTAATTACTTGACTAACACTTGTCTAAATTATTGTCATGGTACAATACACTACCTACCATATTTTATCCCAACTGTATTTTTATCAGCTAAATATTATTAGGACTCAAACTGTTTAGTATGCAACCTATAAGAAGAGAGTTTATCAATTGTTAACTTGACTTTTAAAAATAAATCTATGATGGTTATATATTGCACGAGAGATTTTCATGAGTCCTAAATGTAATTATTAGTGGAAATTCTTTTAAAAGGTTCAAAATACGACGATTTCCCACGGCAAGCTGACTTTTAACTCGAATACAAAAGCAACACCAATCAAGAAATACCAATATATAAGGAATAGTTATACACTAGAGTAGTTTATACCCCGACATCGAAAACTTCAATAGTTTCAACGGCTAGACATTCCTACAAGTGCAATACCGTACAGTAGACAGAGCGACAGTGAACTATTATATCACAGTGTATTGCCAGACGATAAAAATTGTACTCAATTTAGGCTGAGTAAAAGAATCTTATTAGAATCTCTTCCGTAACAAAATATTACAAAGAAAATACTGAATCTCTGAAAATGTTTGGCATATTTACAAATATAATATAATTATTACGTTATTAAATTCGACGCCAATTTTGTTTAAAATACATAATTATCTTGTCTACAATTAGTGGTTGTCTGTCTACTGTAAAACAACCTATAAAGTAATTGAAACAAAGTGAATTTTTGCTCAACAGTTATGGTGTAACTTAGGACCTGAGCGTTTGTAGAACAATTCAATGGTATGTTTGTGGTTAGCGGTCAATGCTTGCGGTTTTGTTAAGGAAAAGTTGTAGTAAATTAATTGTAGAAATCTTTATTGTGCATGTAAATGTGGAAATATCATAAAATTGGCGAAGAAAGAATACTTGAATAATAATACCCCGTCTTTGGGTTTCAAGCCTATCCGATATCAAGTTTTATCAAAATAAATTATTCACAGATTGTTCCATACAACCAACAAAGATAAAACCTTGATTTGACGATGTATCAAAATATTATTTTTAAACCGAAAAATAGACTTCGGACAGACTTTTTGTAAAATTCCAACATTGTCAGCTAACCACAAAGTATAGGTTGACATGTATCATTGAAGTTAACATGCCTAGTTATAGAGCAGGGCCAATGAGTACTGTAATGTAGTGTTATAGTAATCTAGGCGGGAGCGTAGCAAGCAATAACGACTGGGACTTTTTACTGTACGTCTTTTGTAAATAAAACTAGCTGTTGTCCAAGGGCCCGCCCGTGAAAATCATCCCACGTTGGCTATCTGTGTACCAAGTTTCGTCTAAATCCATTCAGTGGTTTTTGCGTGAAAAAGGAACAAATGTTCATACATACAAACTTTCGCGATTATAATATTAGTAGGATTAATTGATCATAGATGCAACATGTTACGCTGTTTTTCAACCATTTCAAGATCGATTTTAAACAAAATGTCGCCCTTAAGTGTCATGTTATCATTATCTAGTGCAGTGTAGAGATAATAGATAATTTAGGATGTTACTCATCCAATTTCGTTCTTGGATCTCTTCATAAATATATATTCACTGTTAAATTTAGAACTTTAGAAAAATGGCAGCTATTCGATGTTATTACGTATACAGTACAATGTTGTGAATTTTGCGACTTCCAAAATAGTGGTCGAAAACTGTAAATATATAGTCTTCCAATATATGTAACATAGTCACCTTTAAGTGGGAATCTCACTTACATCCACTATATTTGTCTACTTTCTTTCTGTGCCGTATTTATGCAATAGGCAAGCATTTAAATTCGTTGTGCATCCAGAAATGCTTTAGATGCTATTTAAAAACTAGAAACTATTAAATCATTATGAAACAAATCTTCCATATATACAAAAGACGTACAGTAGTAAGTCGGGTCTCTGTTACAAGTCGCAAATATGCCTTTTCATTGTTGTGTATGAACGTGTGTATGTGTATAGTAGGTAGTATAAGAATCTCTAAACTCGGAATTAATGAAATTGCTAAATTTTAGGTAAATTTATAAAGTAGGCAATGTTTGTATAGTGTTTTATATAAACGACATTTATTAAACAACAAAAAATAGTTGAAAAAGTACGTTTATAAGTGTATGTTATGTATTTTAGAGTATCATAGGAATTTATACTTATTTTCATGGTAATATCAAGTATAGTCTTGCCTAAATTCCTACGGATTGTTTATGGATTTTAGATTTACTAAATAACAAAATACTTAGTTTTCAAAATGTGTGTACTTTACATGTCACTATGAGGTATACATTAATAGCGGCCAGTAGACGTCCAACTACTGGTCAAAATAAAGAAAATCTTATGGAAACCTCGTTTGTATAGAACACTGCAAACTGTTAGGAATTGGAAGGATATTAGTGGACATTTTTATTTAATTATTTATATTCTAATATTGAAAATATAATGCATTTAGATTGAGTTATTGTTAAGGCCAAATTTTGACGGTCTCACTGAGATTTGTGGTTACAGTATAAAACAATTAGGGGCGTGGTTAGGGTAGATATAAAACAACTAGGTAAATAGCTAATCTTATGGAATAGAAAAATAAATAACAGGGACTGGCTTTTGCTTCGCTGTCAAATTTTGTTATAAATGTACCTTAAATCTCAAAACACTCGAATATTAAGAATAACATAAATTTAGACGTTAAGGAGTAATTTTGGAATAAAACAATATACGAAGAAACCTACCTTACCGAGAAACCTGCAATAAAAATATAAAATTGAAATTCAAAAGGCAATTGAGAATTCTCAAACCACGCCCAGACAAGGATAGTTGCTGCATAACTTATATTCTAACTCTATTTGACATGAAACGTCGGTACTGCTTGAGGCCTTAATATAAAGAATGTGCTGGGTTTAAATCGCGAGAAAATGAAGTAATCGATTCTATATTATTTATACTAAACCTTCAACATCTTAAAGACTGATAATGAATGATATTGACACTAAATATAAAAGCGTGCTGCGCCGCTTGGTAAAAAGCGTAAATCTGATGGTGGATACCAATAAATCTTCACCTTTGAAGAACTGTGATTGGTTGTAAGTCTTTTGTTCAAGCAATCTCAGCCGTAAATCAGTAGATTTGACAACAGATTATATTGATCAGTCTTTTAGAAAACGAAGGTATATCTTCTATTAACATTCATTATGTACAATGTGTATCAATGACTTTGCTATCCTGGACGCGGGCGGCACAATGAACTGTCCTTAGCGACTGTCCTAGACATTGGTACATCCTATTAGAAAACGAATAGGAAATTACAAATTTGAGGGAATTTCATTCCTTTACGACAGGAGCCGTGACTTTGTCACGTTAGTACTCGGAGAAATGTACTGGAACTGTTTTAAGACCACCACTATGACCAGGTGTAACCAGGTAATAATCATATTAAAGTTATGTAGATACACATTGTATATTCCTTTAGACTTCTTCAATCTGCTCTTAAATTATTTAAATTCTTGGTTACCCCATCTCAGTGAGACGGTTTATTTTAATGAACTCCTAACTTTATTGTATAATTTGTTAACTACATTCACGTCCATACGACGGAGTGAAGCGTTAATACTTAGGCATAAGTTGCCTTATATTACTTCCTTAGGATGGCAGTAAGCTCTAAAGTCGTTTAATGAAATGTTGGTATGTTTTCTACGTTTTGCTACCGATATTGAACGTAGGCGCATACGAAAATCGACTTTATTTAAAAAATGCTAGTAGATAGAATTGAATTATATAAATATTATAAATTAAGTATAAAGATTTTGTAGGTACACGAATATTTTTTTGCATAAACATTGATAGAGCCTTTTCGATATATTTTGTACATTCGATGTGTCATGTCGTTTGTGAATATCGATTGATGTAATGTTGTAGAGCCTATGCACACTGTGTAATTTGTACGCGTCGACAACGCTTGTTATTGTGTGCGCCATGTGTTCTAAACCTATAAATTGTGTTCCTACAGTTCGTATGTGAAAATATTCGTGTACATTACAGATATTTGTAGCAAAACGTAGGCAATCGATACCGAGGTATAAAGTGTGCGTACACTCGAATATAGTTCTAATTAACATTTGCGTTACATACATTTTAATGGTTACGCAAAGTTGTAATTGTTCAGTTTCAATATGTCAGTTCTTTTTTCGTTTTTCTCGACACAGTGTACGCGCACCCCTAGACACAGTCAATTACACACTAAAAGTTCAAAAATATTAACACAAATAAAGTGAAATTAAAAACACCAATGAATTGAAATATTATACACTGCCACGTAATTATCCCTACTATCAGAGTACTGTAGCGTAGTTGTGTTATTTATAATGTAGGCTAGAATAGTCATTATCTTTTACAAATTGTTTACAAGCGATTCTCTTTATGCGGACTAAGACATAATAGGTGATTAAGGTTTAAAATTGCGTGTTCAATTTGAATCTGCTTGTAAAGAGAATCTATTCATGTTTTCTTCTATGTGAAGTTGTGATTGATTCAGGTAGATTAGCAACAGCGAAGTCAAGCAAGCTCGTGTAAGTGAGGTCGATTTCAGTTCTCAAAACGTTTGTTACTTGGAGATTCGTCGGCTATAAAGCTTTGCACACCCTGGTTAACAAATGACCAATCGTTTTAAAAACAGTTAATTAATAGAGTGAAAACTTTATTCAAGAAATTAATATTGCAAAGTTTTTAATATTAAACAGTAGGCTTGTCAAGATATTGTTCTTTATTGGTATTTATTATATTTGAGAAAAAAAAACGTTTTTTTGTAATAATGAATTGTCATTGATTTAAAATAAATATTTTTATCGCTGTATGCTATATTAGCCTACTAAGATCAGTCACAGTTTCCTCAACCTTTATTAAACCGGATCTTATGAAACAATCACAATTTATATCACAATGTTTTGAATAACGCACCGATTGGTTTGAAAGTGTACGACTCATGTGTCTGTGATAGTTTATTTATTATTTTCTTTCTCGTAATTATTATAAGAAATTCTTCTTCGTTTCAACTTTCAAGCAATGACTAAACTTTTGCGGTCGACGTTTTCGATACCCAGTTTGCCACCTTGCCTTTTTGCACTGATTTTGTTAATGGTAAATTATTTTGCTGTCTATTTTAAGCTGTTTAGACCATGATTTTGCCTACACAACGTAACAAGTATATTTGTGTTTTAGTTTTTCAAATTATTGTACATAATGTTATGAGATAAGTTTGGTTTGTCCTCACTCCCTTGTATTTCTACTCATCTTGGTAAAACACTGTTTTTATCAAACTAATGTCTTCCATTTAATGTTACAATTCTGTTGTACTTGTACCCCGTCACACCTACAATACCATACCATAAACATATGGTGCAATTCTCCGTCTTATAATTATTTTTATGTTTTGTCGACGATATAAACTATCAATCGCGTATATCATTGTAAATTGGTCTGTATCTATCTAAAGATTTCATTGTCATCCAAGTTCTTCCCACTATGGGTGAAAAGCCCCCCTTTTCCTCTTCTATTGACCATCTTTCATCTGACGAAATAGTCTATCTCATCTCGCCATACTCAGGGCGGGCCTATCACATTGTAGGTATGCCTGTTTTGTGAGGTTCATAATTATAAAAAAAACTTGTAAACTCCTTCTAAAGCAATATATCGTCATAATATTATTTATTTATCGGACATGCAATTTCAAAATTACAGTATTAAGGTAAAATTTTAGTCATTGTATTATTCTTAATATGTGTAGTTATCAATAACATTTTATTATTTAATGTGAGGAAATATGACATAAATTACCTACACGAATACCTACGCGTTGATGTTGACAAATGTTTTTAAATATGGATTGTTTTTATACAAATTTTACAGTAATTAATGAATGAAATAATATTTTATAACAAGATTTCATACGATTTTTACAGAGGACTCATTGCCGGAGCAATATCAACCTTATAGGTTAAGTTTTAAGTTACTCCTTGTTTATTATATAGCTATGTTATTGCCCCGGCGATGCCCAGCCGGTAATAGTGTTCATATTTCTATTATTTCTTGTATGTATGGAGCAGTGAAGTATTAGGCGATTGATGTTATTCTTAGATCCAAAATACACTGCCGTGCAGAAAATTCTAACAAATATTTATGCATTTTCGCTGCTGTTTAGGCAAACCGAATACGTAGTTTAATTTACTGCACGCCAGTGTAATATTATCACCCAAAGATTGTTATGAATTTATACAAGAAATATTTATGTTGAATAACAAATAAAATTATCCAATGTATTTGAAATGTTTGTTCTTGTGTTAGTTGATAAAATTGATTGGACTCCAAGTTTGATGATGTGTGCTGTAGATTTTGTTTCTTGACTTAAAGCGAAAATGTGATGTTTTTTCAGGAAACTTTGTAACAGAAAGTAAAAAGAAAACAAGCATAATATGTTTGCCATTATGTTTACGCTAAAAAAAATGCTGTGGTTTTTCACATATGCCATTTACTGTTTAAAGTGCTAGTTCGAACAGTACTAGGCTCCATAAAGTTAGTTTTAAGTGTACAAGCTTTATTTCAGTGCAGAATCGACAGCACCACATGTCTAACGTCAGTGTTAGCGCTGGGCGGACCCATAGATTTGAAGTCATCAATCAAACAGCCCCAAAGCGTGCGTCCTCTAGAACTGAACATAGATAGTCAATCACGACGGGCCGGCTTTCCACCACCTTTCTATGAGAACATTCTACCAAATATCACCTCAACCTGTTAGAGAATTGATGAGATGTTTTGTGCACTCTTGCTGGGTTAATCATCTTCATTTTACTTCTATCTAATTCTTCTTTCTGAAAAAAAGTCTGTCTTTACTTTTGAATATTCGTCAAAGAGTGCACCAATCATCTGTATAGAATGTTCTTATAAAATCCACGTACCGCTAAACTAGGTATTGATTGATGACGGATAATTATTGGAAGGTTTCGTTACACACTGTTGCGCCGATGCCGTCGTGGTGCCTCCTCTATGCTCTGTTCTGTTGACGCTATAACCTATTTTCCTGACGGTACTTTAATTTGATCGCGGTATAGTGTGAATGTAACGGCAGACGGAGGCATCACGGTGGTAAGTATTTATTCGATGTAATTATGTGTTGTGTTGTGTTGTTTTGTATGTACGAAGGGTGTAGTGAGTTGATGGGGGTTTTTCTGTGTACCAGTGTGTGGCGCTAAGTACAAGACGCGGCCGGGGCTGACGTACCACTTCACGCACACGCACAAGGAGCCGGCGGGCGGCGGCGGGGCGGGCGCCAGCGACGGCGACTCGCGCGACTCGCGCGGCGGCGCGCACACGCCGCCCGGCGCGCCCGCGCCGCCCGCCCCGCCCGCGCAGCCCGCCACCGAGTACCAGGACAGCTACGTCACCTTCCTCAACAACCCCGCCGTCGGCACCGGTCAGTCCGCACACACACACATATTTATTATCGTCTAGATAGATTGGCTCTATATTTATAACTTTAATATTAAGGACTTCATCAAAATTTGTCAAAAATGTGTATTTTGGTACGTTGTGTAATGTTCCTTCGGCGCTTACTTGTGACGATCCTTCGTTTTGGTCCTTTTACTACAGTGTGTCATAATAAAAGAGTATTGTATCTGTTTTTTTTTTATGTAACTATGAAATATTTAAAATACACATTTATATGAACAAGTTATGAACAGACTCCCTATAATTGTCAGCGGTACCGTATGTAATTGTGTGAATCTTTCTCCAGCCAGCGTTGTGGAACCACCACCAGTTCGACGCCCGACCCCGCCACCCGAGGGTTAGACATAGAACCATCAGTACCGTTTCAGCTCTGACAAAAATATCATTTGTGATTTTCCTTGCGGAATTTTTAAATTTAAGCTGTTGTAAATGAAGCTGAGATGATTCTGATGTGTTTTAAAAAGGACTTAGTCTATTTTGGTTTTATAACTAGGATGGTTTTTAAATTTAGTTGCCTACATGTCTTGGTTTCACGTCGTCGTTTTTCTAAGTTTATCTATACTTTTTGTTCAGCGCGTTAGGTTAGATCTTATATTAGTTTTCCTGCTTCTAATTCCATTTCTTGTTAATTTCCTTCTCGCTCTGTTTGTTTTTTACAATATTACCAAACTAGCAAAAGCATTATTGCAGTAAAATTGTTTCTGCACGTTATCGCAAAATTTAGCTTGTGCAAGCCAGGTACTTTTAGTTGATGTAAGTAATACAATGTAATCGTCACTTCGTAGGAGGTCTAGCAGCAGCAGTGGCCCGTCGCTCGCCACCTCCTCGACCAGCATCAGCTGACACGTCCAGCTCGGACTCTGCGCACGTGCCTCTGGCCGCTGCTGCAGCTGCCGCCGCCGCCGCCGCTGCAGCTGCGGCCAGCGCCAGCGCCCCGCTCGCGCCCGCGCCCGTACCCTCCGCGTCGACGCCGCACGATAAGGAACCCTCCGCTACTAAGCTTACGAAAGGGGTAAGTTCTAATGAAGTGGTATTTTAGCGGTTATATACAGCTTATCTCAAGTACTTGACTATACAGCACGGTATCTAAATGAAATGGATTTTGTAGCGTCGTTTCTTTCTGACCGCAGAGAAGGACGGGAAAGGAGCATATGTAATTGTAGATTTTTGAATACACACATTGTACACGTTTTTTGGAATTGTAATCCGCAACTCTTCATCATTATAGGCATCACCATCACCGTACTGTGATTTCTGCTTGGGCGACGACCGTGAGAACAAGAAGACCGGCACCCCCGAGGAGCTGGTGAGCTGCTCGGACTGCGGGCGATCAGGTAAGCGGCGCGGTAGGCCTCCCCGCAACGGCTTGTCCAAGACAACCTGCTACCACCTCGAGAACCGCGTGTGCGAGCGACACAGACACCTCCGCGACACCATCAAACTGAACGGCGTCGTCGAGATACTCAGCTCCATGAGCTACTCGGCCGACGACTTCGACAACTTCGCCTCGCAGACCAAACTCCTCCACGACGAGTACGGACAGTACCCCGTGTCCCCCCCCTCCCGCCAGAGCCCCACATACGACTGTGATCGTGATCTCGTCACCGGTTCCAATCACTAATCCGAGTATTATGTGTGTATGTTTGTCACAAAAGTACGCATCCACGTGTCTTTTTGTCGGTACTACCAAAGAGAATGATTGTTTTATCGCTAGTTTATAAATTATACATTCCAGATTTTATTTCGTACTATTAATTTTCGAATGAATATTGAATACTTTTGGCGCATATTTCGTAGTTGTAATGTTGTAATCATATTATTAGATTAGGAATAGCATCACTATAGAATTGTCAGAATCTGTGTCTCAATATATTACGTCATATATGACCATACAAATATAATATATCCGTATACTATATCACATATCATTGTGAATTTTTAATCTGTGTGTCGATGTTGCCCTATGTGATGTTGGTGTTGCCATGTAAAATACAACACTTGTGACAATGGATGCCAAATGATGAGATATTTTAAATTGTTGTCTGTTGTAATGTTTATACCTTAATGTTTTTTATTATTTTTAGTGAGTACAAGTGCCTTATCAAAATTACATGATTTCATGTACACATATTTAGTGTTGCCAGTTTATCTTCGCGAAATTACCAGATTCTACTTATGATTTACAGATTATGTACAAAATTTTATTTTAACTGTTATTAAATTGAGTTTTTAATATTTTTTTCTTGTAATTAGATTACATGAAAATAAAAAAAAAAATTTCTGCTAAGCACTAAAGACAAAGACATCGCTTTTATTAATATTCAAGTTTTTAAAAAGAGTTGAAGGAGATAGAGATTTTTAAGAAGCACCTAGTGTTATTGACTACATAACCATGTTTTAAACTACGAACACAGCTATAATATTTTGAAACTGTATTTTGTTTTTTACTTTCCCAAGAAATTCCAAAATAATGCTTATATCTATATGTAACAGTCAAAAAGTATATAACTTGTTGTTTACTTATTATATAGTTTATAATGTTAATATGATCTGGCAACACTACACACGTCTAGTTATAGCTTCGCTTGATGCCAAATAACGGTGTTATGGAAAGCCTACCCCCGATACTAAAATGTACAACTTATTTTTAAGACATTCTTTAATTTAAAAGCAACAAAAAGCATATCTGTTTTTGTCATTATTAAGTGGAATGTATAGGTAAATAGACTTATGGCCTTTTCAACCACCGCCACATAAGTTTCCGTTAAATTATTTAACAGATTTTTTTACACAAAGAATGACAAATTTTTCAATTCATCTGTGAATCAGGCGCTTAATAACGTCATTTAGGAAAGGTCGGATCTTAAGTATGACCCTACGTCGCGACTACACCCCTTAAGAAGACAGAGACAACAACACTTTGCGTCAAGCTCATACTGATTGTCGTTTTAGTATTCGGGCCATTGGTTTCCATATTCACCGATCGTTCATTTGTCCTAGCCTTCTAGTCACGCTGCAATAAAGTCATTCGCACGCGTTTTATACAGTTACCCGACTACGCAGATAGGTGTATTGTGTTTCTTATTAACATTAACATAAGTTTTAATACGGATTTGAGTCTTATTGTCCCTTGAATAACGTTTGTTTTTGAATACCGCAGATTTATATGAGTCAAATTGATTTGATTCTTATTTTCAGTGTGTTAAGGTTGACTTTTAATGCTACGGTTTGTTGTGTCTTCGGCTTTTATACGTGCAATTCTTATAGTTCTCACAGTTGTTGATCAACGTTAAATTTATCTAGTTGCGTTACAATTGTTATTATTCATTGTATTTACAATTGTTTGGTATAGGTATAATATTTGTGCCAAGTTGTTATTGCAATGTAATCTGTGTTAATTTGAAAATCCGTAAAGAAAACCAGTCGCCCTAGAGTCATTTGAGATAAGATCAGTATAAGATCTTGATTCTTCTGTAGGTGACTGACTCCTATATACTATTAACGTTTCGCGTTGTATGTAGTTATGAGTAGACTACGTACAACTCAGCACTTACAGTATCAATAATAAGTTAATATGATATCAGCGGGAGTACGTCGCAAACTTAAAGCTGATTCGTACATGGGCAGAGTCACTGCGCAGCTCAAAATACTCGTCAAAACTGCCAAACAGTAACACCAGTAGTTACCCTACATAACACTATTATACCACTGAATGTGACCAAGTTTCAAGGAGTAGGGTTATTATGATGATTCATATTCATATTAGCAAAACCTTTTATATATTTTAATATGGCAAGAAAGACTTGTTACTCTACATATGTAGTGTAGACAATAGAGCAAATGCCTTATTTTAAGCTTAAATAAATAGTCAGTTTGTTTTTAATTCAAAGGCAAATTTGCATTACCTTTCACAGTTTTTTAAACGTATATATTTAAGTGTTGCTACTAAATGTCAAAGAAAACAAAACTATGTTCTTTATAGTTCAAGTTTGAAGTTAGAATGTCACATGCTTACATGTAGGACACTGTCATGTCAGCGTATTTCATTATGAAAAAGTAATATTCCTCGTTTTCATCTATATCCACAATATCAGTTCTGTTGTTAGTGTTGCTATCAAGTCAAACCATTTATTAACTGCACATTAATTTCAACAATTAACCAATAGACAATGGATCTGCATAAAAACTTAACGTTTCACCAATCACTGTTTTATAATCTTAGCTTATTAAGTATATAAATACAGCGTAGACGGGTCCCGTACATAATTATAACTACCCATTTAATAATTTTACATAGAGCTTTTACGTGCCTTTTATCAACATTTGTAACCCAAAGATTTTGCAAAAATAATGTGTTAATTTGTCAAAAACTATTAGGTATATTATTTCGCGTTGTCTTCTATTACTTACATATATTGTAGATAAATTATCAAAATTGAATATCATAAGCCACGTTGTTGGCTGACACGTATTTTCTTTGATGTTTTTGCCCTAACCATCTCTTAATGTAGGACTTTACAGATGTGGGAGCAAGACAGCGCACTACATCATACGTACCGCCCTCTCTCGTCCACAACTGTAAGATCTGCTTTATAAGATGTCGTTAGGACCCTATGACTAACTCGTTTATTCATAGATATTGCGCGTACGCATTGAACATAATATCATTCCTATAATTATAATATTTTTTTTTAATTTTAAGAGAATTTTAATCGAAATTAGGTTTAAAATTTATCATTTTTAATTCTGACTATTAAATATTGACAATTTATTATCATCATAGTATATTCTTATATTAGCTTTGAAACGTTTAATTTGTAAGTACGTTGCGAGTGAATGTGCAATCCTTCACTAATTTACTTTTCTAATCTCTTATTATAATCTTTGTTGGACTCGTATCCGCCTCTATTGCTCTATATCTGCGTTTTCAACATAACATTAAACCTCGTTGATACTTGTATTATCAACATAATCAATGTTATTGTCGTTAAATTCAAGTCGTATCATTAAGTGCCTTAGGTTACTAGGTTATACCTGTTTTAATTACGCGCAAGCGCAGTGATAGGATTCGCGTGACATGTTGAATTTAATAGCTTCAGTAGCTGTTGACAAATTAAATTGTCAACATGCACTCTTGAAGCTTATGCCGCTTATAACAACTAAGTTACAAATATGTTTTAATACTAAACTCTGAAAGTTCCACAGTTCTATTTGTTTTTAAACTGTTATGGAATTTAACAATTGTGGAATTTTCATAACTGAAACCTCTGTTAATTTGTTATTTGAATGATAAAAAGAGCTGAATGCATACTAAATATTGGTTTTTAACTTACTTACAACAAAAACATATTCCCAGTAATAGAGCAAAGATTTTCAATTGTGTCCAATATCGATGTGTAATGAATAAGTTCGGCATAGTACCGATGTACTTAATCTGCTGAACGAGGGGCCTACCACTTTAATGAAGCACTGTTGCATTTGTACAAGCGAGATAACGCACTACACTCCGTTGAGAGTGTCTCTCAAACAACTTCCTTACTAGCCAATGCGATAATCATTGTATGAGAATGACAGGTTTCTGTCACGAGTAAACGATGCGAAATGTCATTTCCATTCAATTGTGACAAAGTTGATTAGAGTCTGTAATAACGGTGGTAGGCCCCCAAGCGTTAGGCTAGTTACCGATTTTATATTATATTAATATCGTCTTGTCTGTTAGGTGCCTTAGTATGTGCAAATGTACCCTTTATAGATTTCGTATTTGTTAAATGTATCTCTCTTGTGTAATTGGTGTTTATTTGAGCTTATTTAGCTGTTCGTTCATTTTTGATTATTACATTTTTATAGTTTTTTATTTCCGTTTGTCTGGTGGAGTTAGTAAATTGACTAGCTCATAAGAACAATATATACAATAAGGGATATTATGTAATCGGTTAGCTTCGGTCTATTACCTTAGTAATTTGAATGATCTGTTCTACTATATGCATATGAACATAGTCTTTTTGACGATTATTTACAGTTTTAAACTGTTTCAGTCATGGTTTTTATTTGTTTAACCATGAAATGATTTAGATTATTACGTAAAAATACTGAACATATCTTTGAATTACAGTTAAGAAAGCTCAAATGAACACCCTCTATGTTATATACACTCTCGTTGACAATGTTGGCTATATTTATAATAATTTTACTATAATCACTATAGATGCATGAATAGGAAATGTACTAAAATATTTAATAATAGTTATATTATCGAAATATAAATACATTTTATTTATTGTCAATTTTATGTCGTTTACAAATAAGTCAATATTATTTAGATAGACTCAATTTTTGCGAAACTTGTGTCGCGTGGTACTTAAAAGTACCAGTTATTTGTAATTGTTTATCGATGGTACCAAATTATATTATTGCCTTATGTAGGTAGTCTCGGCAATTTATATTATTATTATAATTATATTCCAAAGTTAAATGCCTGCAGGGAAGTGCATAAATGCGGATACCCAAAGAATATATAGAGAAATATATTTGTTTTCTTATTCGTTACATATATTCCTTTCTAGCATAAGCCCGAGAATATATAAAATATTAATGTTTTTATTTATTTTTTTGTAAAACACTACTTTATCAGAATTAAATTGTATGAACTCGATTCATTCGATTTTTATTTAGAATTGCTGTGCTGAAGAATAGTGAATGTGCACTTCCCTTTAGACATGATTTATTTTCTCTTCTAAATAAATTGTAAGTCATTAATGTTAATAAGTGTTGTTTATTTAATTTATTATTTTTCACTATTGTTCGGCACATTATGTTTTCCCCTTATTCCGTAATATATTGCAATGCAAAGAGACATGTTTATAATTGCGATGGCGATCGAAGATGTTCAAGGTAAGAGAATATTATGTGCCTTACAATACGTGAAATTTACTTTTGTATATTTTGGAGCTCTTTATTTTAATAATAATAATACAATTTCGTCAAACTTGTGGTACAACCTGGTATATCAATTAAGTGGTGGGCTTTATAAAAGCTACGTTTAGTAGTACCATACTACGACCTTATTTAAAGCTATTTGTGTTGACAAATTTTGTAAGTTTTTATTTAAAGACTTTGAACAGTAAAAAGTTCTGTAGTAATGCCACTGGTACCTTCATAAATTCATCAAAAAAATGAAGTGCTTCAAGTATACTCTACGATTATTTTTCAATTTATGTAGTACTAGTTAGATGAGTTAACTAAACTATCCCCTTACTATACAGGTCACCCGACGTGCCTGCAGTTCACAGTGAACATGATCGTGTCTGTTCGCAAGTACCGCTGGCAGTGCATCGAGTGCAAGTGCTGCTCCGTCTGCGGGACCAGTGATAATGATGTGAGTACGATCTTATTTACTATCAAGTATTTCAAAATAGAGGAAGTTCTCAATTTCTCTGTATTTTTTTAATTTGTTACCTCAGAATTTTGGTCTGGTCAAGCTGATTTGGTTGGTTTTCGTCATTTAACTTGAAATAGCTTTCATTTGGTAACATATAAGGGGTTTAGGTGTAGAATAGAATATTTGTTATTGCACATCACATTAATAAAGCATTTGATAAACATAAATTGTTATATGGAATACTCGGTGAGAAGTCAGCTCACAACCTATTTCTATTCTTAGATGTTAAACAGGTATCCCAAACCAAATATGGTGGGGGTAATCAAATGTAAAAGTAATAATAAATAATAATAATAAATGTATGTGTTGTTGTACAGGACCAGCTGTTGTTCTGCGACGACTGCGACCGCGGCTACCACATGTACTGCCTGGCGCCGCCGCTGGACACGCCGCCCGAGGGCTCCTGGTCCTGCGCGCTCTGCATCAAGGAGTTCCACCACAAGCAGTGAGCACCGGGTGAGGACCGCGCCAATTGTATATCCACAGTAAACATACTCCACTCTGCACATTTAATACATTTTATAAGGCACACAAATTCCGTGTACCTAAATGATAGGTAATTTATAACGTTCTTAAAGTCTCTAAGTTGCTCTTGACTCACCATGTTTTACCAAGAAAATAAAATGAAACATTTTCTTACCGTAACCCGTAGTCTTAATATTTGCTAGATTAAATACCTTTTTGAAAGACCATCATAGTTAGAAGTTAGAAATGTGACTCTAGACGCCAGTGTAATTTTTAAATAATTCTCTAATAAAATTATTTATCTTTATTTCCAGGATTGATAAGGAGCCGTGAGAGAGATAGATAGATAGGCGAGATAACGAATTATAGCGGCTGTAAGGTTATTGGGTACAAGCAGGTGATCATTGTAAGTGTTGCTATAAATTGTGTGGACTGTGAACAGTGTTGCCATAGTTTAGTGAGATTCATTGTGGGGACGATGGTACACAGCACAAAATATGTGTAGATTTAGGGAATTTTATGAGGCCTAATATTATTTAGTTGTATTCTATGGTTTATTTACATCTAAATTCATAATTTTCATTATTATAAAGACAGTAGATAATAATCATATCCAGATCACTCCTTACCTTATTATTCAAAATGATTTTTCTTGTAAACATTTGAAGTATTATTATTAACGTCTATTAATGTAAGGTAAACTCTACGTAACGTAACCATCGTCCCCGTAACTCTTTGACGTAACGTTTCGTATTGGACTCACTGCGTTAGCGCTCTTTCTACCTCGACCGGTGCTTGCTTTAGTATTTTTTTATTTATTTACCTCTTACACACGATTTTAAAGGCTGGTTATACACACACGTACTTCTGGAGCAGAAGCCCCGAATAAACTAGTGATGACAGGAGTATTCCATGTCTGGTGACCAAGCAGTATGTGTATACTCAGCCTAAGTTGGAAAATTACGTATGTACGCAAATCGCAATGACGTGACATTGCATAGTTACAAGTGAAGCATGCATTTCTGTATGTTTAGAAGAAAGTCTTTCATCAGATGCTTTAAGTTATTTATAACAACGCAAAATATCCGTATTCCAGTAATTCTTGCGCGAACAGTACGTAATTTCCCAATATTACTTTAAAAACGGTATTTGAATCGATCAAACTTTCCAGTCACGTATCTTATACTAAGCTAATGGTTCTTATTGTAATACTGTTAAAGACTAATATCGTGTAAATGTTAACTGTTCAGTCGCGGGCGAACCCAGTCATTATACGTAACTATAATATACGTGTATAGGTTTTTACCTTCGAAAGTGTCCATTTCTTGGTAGTCTAGTGTGTCTGAGGCTGTTTACATCTGTAAATTACAACATCATCAAAGATTTTACTTTAAATTTTACGTGGAAACAGATTGACATTAAAAAATGTTCATAGTTTGGATATGAGTCAATGCGCAAACTGTCTCCAAGCGACTTCTGCCATACAAATTGATACAGTGTTTGAGTAGTCTGGCACAATATTCATGATATTATATAAGGAATTAAACCCTTTCGGTCGATTCGGCCGGTTCAGTCGCTTCGTTTATCATTGTAAGTGAGATTATGTATACGGATTTGATGATTTGTGTTCGATTTACTGATGTCGACAGCCTGGTTGAGAAAGAGTTGTGAAAAATTGTGAATTTGAATAAATCCTCTTTTTCTATAAATAAACATTAAGTGATATACAGTAGACTTTACATTATAAATCTCAAGATAGATAGATTTTTTCAATTCTAAATCAATAATTTAAAGTACCCTCAAATGTCACAACTTTCCACATCTCCTTCGTACCGACACTCGTAAGTTTCACTATGCTTCGATCGCTGTCTGCATTTAGTGTGTCCGTGGCACCAAAAGTGCCGCGGATTAAATCTGTTAATATAAGTACATTAGGGTGTATCATGTATTCTAAGATAAAATAAATTCGGATAACGCAATGTGTGACATTGTGTCGAAAAACGCTGGAGTTCTACGGAAACTACCTTTTATTACGGTTTTGCGATTAGTCGCAGCGATTTTACCACTTTTCTCACTCAAACGCAACTTAAATCTGTGTCACTCTTAAGTGTCATACTCCCCCTTTAATGTGAAATAGCTACAACTTAAAGTTAAGTTGCGTTTTAGTTATATGGTGATAATGTTGTCTGTTCTTTCATATTGTAATATGTATAACAAAGTTTAGATGTTGTCTGACTAAACATCGTTAACATTAATGTTTCAAATACTCTGCTCATTAACAATAATTACTTAATTATGTTTAATGTTGTAAGGATTGTCTTGTTCGTGTCCTTAGAACTTCTGCTTGGATTGCATTTGATTCGTAATGACGTCTTTGGTAAATACCGAATTCTACGTACATTTTGACATATTTAATCTCCATACAGATGAATAACACTTGAGGTAAAAGATATCAGTCAGTAAATAAGTACTCGAAATGGATTGAGTCCTCTATAGATACAAATATGGTGTGGGGCGCTTAAAAGTCTCCCAATTTTAACTTATACATGATATTATTTATATTAGACGACCTCCGTGGTCGAGTGGCGTAAGCACCGGTTTCAAGGTGTCGCTAGCTCTGAGGTCCCGGGTTCGATCCCCGGTTGGGTCAATGTAAAAATGCACATTTCTACATTTTCTCGGGTCTGGGTGTCTGTGGTACCTTCGTCGTATTTGAATTCCATAACACAAGTGCTTTAGCAACTTACTTTGGGTTCAGAACAATGTATGTGATGTTGTCCGCATGTATTAATCATGAAAGTGTCAACTTAATAAAAAATTAACATGGCTACTTGACTCACACACATACACAATTTATTAAACTGAATAATAACTTTAAAATATCTAATTAAACAACAAAACATCATCCAACTTCAATATTGTCTTATGTCATGACGTCACGATAAAATCAAACGCGATCAAATCAATTCATTATAATTTTTATACTAATCTGGATGTTGACGTGATCGGTTCGCGATATCCACATGCATTCCAATTCTTTACGTGGAGTATTCATTTCATTGTAACTTGTTAGTTTACATTCAGTTTGTGTGACTACTTCATTACATTTATTATTATGTACATGTATGTTAGAGGGTGTATGCGTTGTATGAGAACAAGCGGTCACTGGCTCAAGACAAGTGCATGACTGCTTTGCAACTGTTTTGTTGCCAGTGAGTGCTGGTTCTAAAAGCCGTATGCTAGAATGATTCACAGCAGACGCGTAACAAAATGTCGCCCTTAGCTATGATGCTTTTGTTAAGTGTAATGTGGAAACACGGACATTAAAGGACTAAGGACCCTAAACAATTTAGTGTCTCCTGTGTAACCATTTCCCAAGCTATGTCGTGGTCGAAAAGATTGTAGAATTTAGTTACAAAATGAAAAATTACTAGTGGTGGATGTAATTTATTTTATTAAGACATGATTGAAAGTCGTAAAACATATTATGTATAATTATGTAAGAATGTATGAAAGTTTATTTGCAGAAATACTTAAGGGATGGTGAGTAATTCTTATAAGATTATTGGTAGAATTATTCATACTTTGGAAATTAAAAAGTTACCAATTATTTTTGAACACTTAGAATTGTGTTTTTTTGTCAGAGCAAAATTTTTTTTTTGTAATATTTTATTACTGTAGGTTTAAGAACCCATTTTGGATATTTTATTTGTAACAAGCATCGACTTGTTATTTCACACAAACTGAGTGTACCCCTTATGTACTAAATAATAGATTTATTTTAAACGTGTCAACAATTTTACCAGATTTATGCGTTAAAACGTAAAAAGATAACAAACGCACAAACAAACGAACAAAATATGTATTTAAGTTTACGAACAAGCTTTAATTTTTATTTCTTGAACAAATATGGGGTTGTAATGAAAATAAATCAGGACGTTTACAATATTATGAAGGACTAGATTAGCATGAAACTGGCTAATAAGACAATTTTGTTTTTCTATCTTACCGTTTTAACAATGGGTATGATACGTGCTGATTTTAAAAGACTAACTTTGTGCAAATGAACAAATCATTGATAATTATCGTTGCCAGAGCAATCTACGGTTATTTAAGATTTTTATACGTTTTGACGAGACGGCTAATGACAGACCGTCAATTAATCTAAATAAAACCAACTACTGCCCTAGAGTTATCATACATAATGTAATTGTATGTCGTAACGAATATGTATGTAATTATGCTTTGTATGTGTAAATATATTTGGGAATAGTCGACAACTAAATTGGCCCAAGCCAAGCCCACATGTGGGCAAAGACACTCGACAAAGATAGCTCTTATGTCCTCTTATCCAAATAACAGATTTTGTTTAATATATACTTTTCTTATATAAGTTTGTTCCTAACCTACGTTTATATATTGACACATTTGTCACATGCACAGTTGGTGTCCTATAGAGGGTGTGTCGAAGTGTACACGTAGGTTTAAACTTGCATTATGTTCGAACGGATTACGTCTGGTAAAATTTAAAGTTAGCTAAGTAAAGTCGTAAGTAAAGCTGTGATCAGATTAGGAGGTTGTGATGGAATTAGTGTGGGTTTACAAGGATTTTTTAATAAAAAAAATATGCTCTTTATTTTTTAATGTTAGTAACTTAGCGCGAGTACCGTATGTTTGCTTTAAACGAACAAGTTTGCCGCTTGAACGATTCGATCGTGTAGCCGTCGTTCACACCGACATTTAATGTACATTGTTATGTGGGTAGTCAAAGAAATTAAGTCACTTTGTAATCGTTGCGCCTCTGTGTGATAGGCGGACAAACTCGATCGCGATGGATGCCTCATTGCCTGTTCTTTCCAATAACATTAGGAATGCTCTGGTTTATCGGATTTGGAGATAGAATTTGATTATTTTGAAGCTATAACTATTGTGTAAGATTTTTTATTATTATTTACAATGTGAGCCAAGATATATTTACCTTATAGTCTCGACTGATTTTATGATATTCATATTATCTCCATATATTTTTACGTCTCGTAATCTTATCGTTTTTGTCTTCCAGACATGAGATTTAGTTGTGTACCTGTTGGCCATCACTTGAGTAATCCGTAGTTTAATATTGTTTGACTAAACAATGTTTTGCTAATTAATTCTAAATCCAATTTCGATATGGGCGAGGGCTCTCCATTTAACAATAATGAATTTGTTAGATTATATTGTAAATTAAGATTTCCATCCTGTAATATTGTGTCATACTGTTTGTGGTGACGTAACAGATAAAAATTGAAACGAAATGTAAGTTGTTGTTTTATTTACAACCTGCGCCCCTTCAATTAAATAACCTTAATCCATTTTGAGTCATCAAGCCGACTCCTTTTAGTTATTTACTTATTGGTGATATATAAAATTGTTCTATGCTAGACATCTTAAAAAGTAACAGAAATACCGGAATAATTCTTTAATAATAATACTTATTAAAGAAAATATACATTTATTACTTTAAAACTGTATGTATGATCTATTTCAAGCATCGGTCTTTTGCGAAAAGTTCGCTTCGTCCGGTTTCTTGCTGAAGTTCCACCCTCTGTATTGATAGCTTGTAGTGAGGGTACTTACAGCACCTGTTAGGGAAGCTTAACTATAATGTCATTACAGTATCTGCTTTTTTATATATTTATATTTTTTTTTATATTTAAGCTTCGCGATAGAATAACTAGCTTTATTCCTATTTTGTAAAAAATCATCTTGATAATTTGTAGTGAAGTTTTGCTGCCTCCGATGGAACATGAACATGAAATAAGAATGACTCTTAAGTGTGTGGCAAAAGACTGTATTAGTTCGTGGTAATGTGTCCATTATTTGGATAGTGATAATGAGTTCTACACGACCAACGAAACTTACTCGATTCGGTGCAAGGAAACCGTGAGTTATGCACATTGGCAGCATGTTCCTTTTTCTGATTAACCTCATACAGGTGACTGACGATGACAGAATGCATGTAATCATTGCATTACGTCTATAAATGCTAGTCATCTGTATATACGTCGCCGCGTGGACAGGGTGATAGTAATGGAAGCAGCCGGTATTTTTTTACCGGAAGTTATCCAGTATTATTCAATTTCACCTTCGCATTGCACAAGATTCCCCCGATTGTGGCAATTTCTTTCAATAACTGCCTCTAAGAATTTCCTCTGCACTAAGTTGGTACAAATGTACCTCCAGATAATTAGGGCTTTGATAAATTACCTATAGCAACCAAAATGGAACCCCCAAATATACACAAATTTGCTTCAGATATAGTATAAATAAAACACCACTTTAATTCGTCTATATTTATTTATTTACGGAACAATTCACTACTTTGTATGATATGAAACCAAACAGTTATTTTGGCATTAAATATCGAAGAAATGTCTATTTACTAAAATTGCACATCTAACAATGACTACAGCTAACTGTTAAGCTACTATTATATGTAATTATTTATTTTTAACAGACCTATAAAGAATAACATAGAAGGTAACAAATTATATATCAAGATCACTTGAATCAAAAATATCACTGGGTTAACGGAGATATTCTGTGAAATATAAAAGTAACAAAATAAATAATATCTAATTCTAATAATAAAACATTTTAGAATTTGAAAAAAGGATTACAAAAGTCGATAAGAATTATTTTGTCAATACCACATATGTCACATTATTTTCTAATACAATGAATCGTAGGTAATTATAATTCTTACCAACTTTTGTAACATGTTACAATCTTATAAAACAATAACGTTACAAATAAACTAAAAGTGTATTAAATAACAGAACAAAGTGTTATAATAGCTCCTGTAACAGTGAATTCGGCAAGAATACTAATATTGTACTAACTAAAGTATACTTTACAATACATTTTATGTCAAGTTCTTGGCTCTCTGTGTCGGACAAGTGACAATCGTTAACCCTGGGGTCCACAACCACGACTTAAAGAGCGTGGAAGAGAGTTGTCGCTCTACGCTGTGTATTGCGCTGTCACGCTCACACCAAAACATAATTACTTCAAGACGTTACACTGTCTTCCTTTAAAGTCACTTGCCTAGGAAGATGATTAATTCACAAACGGTGCTTTCGTATTTACTACAAGTCAGGATTTAAACAAGTTATTTAATTAAAAGAATTAGGAGCGAGTTTTGTATACAATTGAATTAATTAAAGGAATAAGTTATTTTTTCTGATTGACAGTAGACTTGACAATATTTTTTTGGTGTATTTTACAGGAGGGAAAAATTTGGTCCAAATCGTTCATTCAGTTAAATAGTCACGAATATATATCTTAATGCGGTGTCATGGATCTAAGACTGTTAACACTTAAATTAAAGGAGATTGTGTTAAAACATCTAATAATATCTACAGGTTGTTAACCAAATATACAAACACTTATAAACTTTCTAAATATATTTGTATACGATCAAATCTTGTTTAAATTAGACAAATGAGACGAGATAAAATTATTGAAAACCTTTAAACTTAGATTTTTTTGTTTGTTTGTATTTGCATAACAATATTTTACGAAAAATAATTGTCAGCAGGAACGCTTCTGACCTTTTTCCTGTACCACGAAACATCGATAGTCAATCGGTAGTGATGAAACGGTTTGTCGCTAGGAAACGTCATGTAATTAAGTAGAGGTTAGGCTATCAATATTTTTGTCATCGTCTCATAAGCCATAATAATATAAAAAATATATTAGTTATAAAACAAACAACATATTTCAACTATTGACATTTGCATCTAAGACAACAACCTGTATATTTATAAAATCTTTATGATTATATTAAATCTATTAACAAACTATACATATATTATTTGTAACATATTAAATATATAATATTTAACTTAATATATTACTCTATCACAAATGTTTGTGACCGGCCTAAATAAATATGCTACCTACACAGAATGGAAGACGCTTTCGATTTTGTTGTTTCTCGCGCGTTCGTCGCACGATTATTATCTAAGTATATTATGCCAATAATATATAACTAAATATAATTATAACTTTAAATTAAAATTATATAATAAGAAATTATATTTCACTGAAACAAAAAATTTAAATCTATAAGTTTCTTGAACTTTAAAATAATGTTTTTTTTTAAGTTGCCTGGTTTACACTGAAATATAATTGTCCTTAGAATGAATATTATTTCCTAATTTCAGTAACTTCCTGTAGAAGCACCGGGGCTCTACACATAGTCAGAAACCAGAGAAAATAGTTAGACACAACACTAACAAACTAGAATAGACAGTAGACTAACAATGTATATAATTAACATATATTATAATAAATTTCTTTTCTTAGTGGCTTCATGTTATTTCTTTGTGCGCGGTCTGTCTAAATTTTCTCTGGTCTGTGGTCAATATATAAAAATGTATATCGCATAACAATAAGCTTAGAATGTACAATAGCATATCGTATACTTTAAATCAAATGTTTTTGTATTTACAAAACTTGAAAGATAATTTATTTTGAAATGTTTATGAAGTTAGGTGTTTTTTGGTTTCATCTAGATCTATTTAGGATTCTAATTAGACTGGGAAATAGTGTTTTAAGCTTAATTGCATAATTTATGCTAACAGATAGTGAAATTAAATCGTTTTGTTTCCTTGAAAAAGTGACATTTTTACAAGTTCAAATGTATAGAAGTGATAGTCACGTGATATATTAAATGAAGTGTCGATTTCATATTTTACAATTAATTGTACAATTAATTTAAATTAATTGTAAAATTACAAGTTATAGATACATTGTAAAAGTACAATTAATTTAAATTAATTTTACAATTAATTGTTATCGCTTGAAGAAATGTCACCTATCTATTCTATTGATCTATTTAACAGTATATGTATACTATAAAAATACATAATTACTCTCGTTGCCTTTTATTGAATTTTAATTAAGTATCTAAATAACCTTAATCTACAATTTTGAGGTAATAAACTCATTAATGTAGCTACGAATATGCGCAACTTGAGCAAAACGAAACGTAAATATTAATTTAGTGGCGTGACGTCAAGCCAAATTTAAATTCGTTTTATCCTACTGGCCAGCGACAATTAGTTTGAGTCAGTAATAACTAACTTAGTTTTAGTAAATATGCAAACTTGGCTTGACTGGTTAGTAGGCGATGACTTAAAACAGAATATGTGAATGAGCAATATTAGGACTTATGAGAAGACCTGTACGATGACCTCATGAAGGAAGATGTTAATAATTGCAGAAACGAGACGGCGCCGGCGAGATATATCGTGTACAACTGTACATCGGCGTTCCGTTTCCACAACACCATCATTTTAGGAGTTCAATATAAGCTGTTGAGAAATAAAAATAAAATGTCATTTATCACTGGATTTTAGTACTAACTTCAAGATGGCTGACATTTCTTTTTTTTAATTATAACTTGTTTATGACCAAGGTAATCCGCTCATAAGTCCACAAAAGTATTAATTCTTAAACATTATGGCATATTTCTGGTTTGAATACTACTATATCTATATACTAATTGAGCGTCGACTTATACTAAGTAAACTCAATAACATAATATATTTGGTTTAATTTCTACAAAAATAACGTAACAGCACCGTTATATCACTGTGGTACTTTCGATGTCAAGGTATGTTATGCGTAGTTGGAAGATGCAAGCAGATGTAAATTCGTATGATAATATGCAACTTATTTATTTCAGTTTTATTATATTTTAAATATAGTTCTGTGTCCGAAAATAATTGTTATTGTAAATTGTTTTATGGAAGCAAAATGAAGTAGGTTCAATTTTGTAATTGCTAAAGTTCCTTAGCAGACAAGCTGTCATATATCTATGGCTGTTGTACGTGTACCTATCATAATTGCAGAATAAATTATTACATTTCAGACAAAAGTATTACAGCCCGCCAAAGATGAGTCGTCTCGAATCCTGTCTGAACTTTGACATTTTTTATCTTGCTTGCATCTTTATATTGAGAAGAAATAAATATCAGAAAGACATTGTTGCTATGAAGAGGAACTTTTAAAGTAGATATTATTATATTATGATCTTTAACAATGCCTTTGGAGGCCTCCTATATTACAAAAACTAATATCTTATTATTTTCACTAATTACTTACCTAACATAAAGTAAAACTGTTTAATTTTGTAAATTATTTAAGATTCGCTAGAATATCTGAAAAACCAACTCTTGGTATTTCATAACTTTCATTTACAAAACTAATATATATAAATTGTTAGATTTTTCTATACAAAAATATTATATTTATATATTTTTCTAATATCTTTATAATCACTCTAGATAATATTTTGAGCCAACAAGTGATGTTAGATATTTTATATATTTAAATTACATAATTTAAATAGCTTAATATACATTTTCATCTTAAAAACATTCTTTAAGTTTTTTCTCTATAAAACGAACTATTTATTTTAAAACAACTGATATAATAGCCTACAAATAGATAAGTATATAATTTTAGATTATAAATTCTGTCTAGATTTTTTTAGCACCAAGATTTTATTACTATCCATAGTGCTAATTAGGTTTATAAGTATATATTATGCTCAGTTTAGCTACATACATACAAAAAATAAAATATAACATAAATTATAAAATTGACATTAGCTAAACAGAGGCGAAAGAAGTCACCATATTGTTTTAATATATAAAGCGTTACTTTTTAAACTAGACAAACAAAAATATATGTTTTTTTTTCTAATTATAAATATATAAGTTAATAAACAATAAAAAGATACTAATATATTATGTGTGTTTAGTGTTGAGCTGCTTTCGTTGTTAGTTGACCATGTAGATCGGCCACTCGGGGCACGCGGCCGGCGGCGGGATCGGGATGGGGGACCCGCCACCTACTGACACCACTTCCGGTATCTAGAAATAATAATAAAGATATTTTTAAATGGCTGTAGGATTGTGGATTTATAGCTTCACGATTTTCGGTTTTCGAAGAGCTAATTGATTCAGTCTTTTAAACGACTTCCGCAGCACGGAATTTAAACCTCGTGCCGCGGAGGTTTCAATAGTCACATGCACAATTTCAGACTTGAATAGGCGTTTCTGGATCACACTAAGCCGTGTCTTACACAGGGATCCAACCCGAGGCACGTCACCCACAGCGGGTTTGGCGTCGTGACTTCATGCAGTCCATTTTTTATTGTCACTATTGTCACTGTTTTAGAAATCGGGAAATTGATCATTTTTTTTGTCAAAGGTTTTAGTAATGGTATAAAAGTTGGTAACATACAAATCTATCCATAAAGTATGGCATTATGCCAATCTGTGGTTGAAACTGTAGATTGTTATCGAATAATCCAGTTCCTCTTCACTGGATGCCGTTGATCAATGTCTCGTGTGGTACGTAGGTACGAAGTTTACCGAGCACTCACCATAGTCCCAGGGTGGTGTGGGGGGTGATAGTAATGCGCGGGCGACACCGGCGGAGTGGGGTAGCCCCAGTAGACAAGTGGGGGCGGCGGCAGCGTGGGGCCCATCGCCGGGTAGTAGTACGTCAGGGGACCTGCCACAGACAACACGTCTTACTAAGCACCAACCGATACGTAAAACACCAATAATTCAGGAACTAGGGTTGGGCAACTAAAACTAAGGAAGGACGAAATGATTGGTTATTTCAGTTTATAATTAACACTAAATAATGTAACTAAGTCTACATAAATAAATATATAACTTGTATGTGCTAACATTGCCAATAAAACCATGTTTATCCCAGATAAGCGATCCAATGTTTCCCACGTGACAGCGATCGGAAAACAAAATACGAAAATAAGGTCAATTACTGTTCCGGTATTAAAGCCATGACGTAACCATCTGTAGATGCTATTAAATACTCTATACAATCTCGTACCATGTTTTTAATCTAAGAGACTGATATATTTCGTTCGTCATGCATGTTAGTGACATATTATGATGCATATGGAACTTTATGAAGTAAAACTGAGCTGTCTGTGCAACCTCGCGACGTGCAGAAACATTGTTAATTGACAACACAGAGTTAAAGTTTTCTTCACGTCGCGTCATAAATAAACAATATAATTTATCCCGTTATATTTTAGCCAATCATACCTATGAAGATTATTGAAGATACCCATACATGTATTATTGTGGTACTATGTTATACTAAAATGCTTAGCGAAGTACGAAGTTTACATTCGGAGAGATGAAGCTAAGCATTTTGTGCTGTGACGTCATACGATACGAATACAGACGTATACAATGTATGTCATGTTAGATTTACTGGGGGTATACGGCTAAACATAAAAGGCCGAATATTTAGAGGCCGAAAGCCGAATATTCTGCAAACAAAGCCAAAATGCTCTAATCAAAAATTACTAATAAGGCCGACGAATATCGTCTGACGAAAAGCCGGATACTCGTTAAACGAAAGCCGAATACCCGCAGATTCTTAAGTATGTAATTATTAAGAACAAGATGAACAACTCACCGGTATCTGAACGCATTAACATTCCACCAAAGCAGTGCGCACTTACACCAATACTCCGTAATGTTTGTTACACACGTCGTCGATCCGCCAACACCAAGCCAGTCTGCGGACTTCACCAAACTTATGCACGCCTATTAACCCTAGTACTTTTAGCACCACTAGTTTGTGACCTCAATTGGTAACTTAACTAAATACATAATATTATAAAACTTTAATTTAATTGTTGTTTCTCGTAAAAATCGTTTTAAAATTCAACTCGTACCAAATCACCAAAAACCCACACGCCTACTAACATACCTAAATATAAAAACAAGCTATTCTTACCGGATAAAAAAGAGTTTTCTCAGACAATTGAGGTCACAATAAAATGCGTAAAAATCAAGGAGTAAGATAGATTGTTTGACGTGAGCCCACAACATGACAGATACTTACGCTGCTCGTGTTAAGTACACAACCAACACGGCTACACCCTGGCCTACCTCTTAAGCACAAACATTCTTCTACGACACACTAAGCGTTGGAAGTCCCTCGGACATTATAACTCTGTCACCGTCCATGCATTTGTAAAGCTATTTAGAATTATGTTGTTGGGGCATAGAGGGCTCAGGCAACTTAAGAAAAAACTATATTTACATTTTTGACAAGTTTTAAATGGCCAAGAAGGTTGGATAGATCGGTGTTCTTTTTTAGAATTTTCGATAGTTTTTTTTTTAATTAACACATTGTCATGATATTGTTATGGTTTTAGAAAGTGACTTCCCATAGGAATAAAAAAATGTAAGTACTTTTCCTTGGTGATATTGAAATTGATGTTTTTTTTTCATAAACTGCTGAGTCACCGTTAAGAAGACTATGCCCGAGAATTAATATTATGACTGAAAGCCTGTGCTTGTGTACGTTACATATTGTTCCCATTTGTGTCCCATGGGTTTTTACAATGTCCGTTTCTCACTAAACATACAGGAACGTTAGAAGCAGTTAGGAGGGGCATGATTGTGCTATGTATCTATAACCTTGTGAAGGAAAAGTTATACTATAGGGAGATAAGAAGGGATAACTAAAATCGCAAGTGTTTGATGTGTGTATCAATATCTGTTAAATTGTGCAATCGCCTTTGGCTGAATGTCGATTACGCAAGTCAATCGTGTAATGAATTAAAAAATAAACCTGTCACTTTGACATGTGCAACAAGATGGCACGAACACTTTGTTTTATATGATGATTGTAACCTGCCCATAATTAATAACATTTGTTTAACATATATTTTAGAATACTTACCTATGCCTCTTATCCCGTTCACCCGAAAGTAGGTTAGTAATACATATAGGACGATACTGTACTGTAGCGGCGACAGAGTAAGCGATCGAGTGTTAGTGTATACCCTTCCTTCACAAGTACCTCTTGCTCTACGACGAAGCCTCGATAAACCTGGACTATGAAGCTGATTTCTCTCTTATATCTTTCACAATACGACTTAAAATAGCTTGGCTAATAATAAATGCGTTTTATTCTGGATACTAGTGCGCAATATAAATGTAGACATTAAATGTAATATTAATTAGTATGTACCCAGAATAAGACATGCATTGCAAGATAGAAAAATCAGTTCCATTCCAAACCAGAACTTAGAGAAAGTACGGAAAGAGACAATAGCACAACCACAAACCAAAGAAACTCGCAATTATCATCTAACATGGAAATTAACCTTTTATTTCTAAACGCAATACACTTTAAGTAACTAAAATTATAATAAAAACCATAATGATACTAACAAGATGAGACATAAAACTCTGTAAAACGGAAAACTTAGTTCTAAAACCACATTCTATGGTTTTTCGGCTTTTGAGCGTATCGATAATTGTGTATAGTTAAATAATAAAAACTGTAACCGAAACGCTTTGGCAGTTCATATTGTGACCCGAGACGCCTTATATAAAACAGAAAATATCTGAAATCCTCACACCACGTCCTCCAGTCAATACACAAATAAATATATTTTAATAAAATTTAGTGCAATCATAAAAATCGATAAATCAACACAAAATCAATTTTTAATTAAATATTCCAATGTTTTTTTTACCAAATCACCAAAAAAGTGCACTAAAAGATATCAAAATACATATAATAATAAAAATATTTAAATAACTCGAGACAAAAGTAAAGCATAGAATCTTGAAGGTAGCAAGAGAAATGGAAGCTGTGATTAAAGACTGCGTGTATGACTGGAGGAGACAGTACCCTTACCGACATGACTTAAAACATGATAATCCTCAAACTACAGTTATGAAGCACAATGCATAAGAACAGCTTAAAGAAATGCTTCGTCACTTCAGCGAATTAGTAACTTACGAATGCTGCAAGTCTGTGTCAACCCATATTGAACCAGTACCAAATGTACCAACAAGTTACAACCGAGGTACATCATCTTATGAAACAGTAACATACGTTTCGTTCTACATTTGTATCCGGTCGCGATGTGCTTTGGAAAAGAAGCTTAATTAAATTGATTATCGGATTGTACGCGAGCCATGCAACCCTTTTCCGTCACAATAAGCGGTACATGCTACCTGGGTATCTTTACGACATTTAGTTAATTGTTCTCAAGACATAGTATTGTGTGCAACACTTACCGGTAAACTGATGGGTTTCATGCACTTTTTCCATAACACAACTCGACGGATACACCATAATACAACAGTTTTTTTTATATATATAACCATTAATAAACACAATATTGCATTGTAATAAAGACTTATTTGTAACTCTAGCAAGAGAAAGGAAGACATGTCTTGTTTAGAATAGATTTTTTTCATAGTATTTAGTCTTGCTTTAATATTGCTAAAGTTACAAGTATTAATAAAATTTAGAAATGACAGAACAAAGATTAGCCATTACACCGTGTACTGTGACTAAAGCCCCATACCTATAATTGTGATTATTGAGACAATGGCGGCACCATATAAAATGACGTTAACTTTAAATTTATATTTTTCCATTATACAAGTCACCCGGTTTGAACTACACTCCCGAATCAACAACGATATGATTTTTAAAATCAATATTTTTTCGTCCCATTGTTGGGAAAGTAGATAAGTTACATTCATATATTATGAAACGTGGTCGTGCCATTCTGACGCACATGTTTTAATACATTTTCTGTAACTTATGTACTTTTTTACGTTCGGGAATATAGTCCAAAATTATAGCAGTAAATTATAATTGTAATGTAGACTACACTATGTGGTGTGAGGTACAGACAATGATGTTAAGCTATGTGGTATAACCGGGTTATTTCGTGATAGTCAATGGGTCAGTCGGATATTAAGGGATAGTGGGATATTGGTCACCAGGATATTTATGGGATACAGGATAGTGCGGCCGTCAGTAAAAGTATTTAAAACGGTGAATTTAAGTTTTAGCTTCATTTTTACTCGAATAAAGAGAAATGTTTTTGTATATTGATTATAAAACGATTTGTTTATAAATATATTTTTTACTAAATAATTTCCGAGTACATGTTTTTTTCTAAAATTCATGATTTTAATTGATAACAATAAAAAAGTTGACGTGTTAATACATAAAACGATTTCTCCGTAGTTTCGAAACGATTCAACTTTAAAAATTAACTGTATAAAACATATTTAATCAAAAAAATGATTTAATTAAAACAAAGCCGAAAAAACGTGGAAAAAAATCAATTCATTTTGCATAATAAAGTGCGACGAACAAAATGTCTAAACGCTAAAATATAAAAAGTGTATACTAAGCACAAACCGAGAACACGCGTGTTGTACTAAAAACAAAAAAAAAGGCTAACTTTAATAAAACTTACTAAAAAATGTCTTTTAGTTCATGTACTGTATGACATTTAAAACTCCAAAATGGATTCCAGAATGGCCACCTGTCAAAGTAAGGCTGAGAAAGGGGGATGGCACTCTACATATCGTAATATGCTGTCTCCCTTCCGCGACTGCAACAGTCTTACTGTGAGATGATCGCTCTCAGAGATGTTTAGCAAGTTTTTAAGGTCCAGTAGAATCACTTCATCGATAAAAGTCTATGTTGTATAGAGAAATGAAGTTATTTTATTGGCTCTTAAAATATGTGCTAAGAAGCATCGATTCAAAGAACTGTGATTTAAAAGTATTGCTTTTTATGTAACACTTTTTGATTTAATTTTTATACCAAAAATTTGGTAAAAGATTTAAATAATATTCCCTTTTTTAAACCATTATTTAGTTCTTTGAATATATATATATATTTTTTTTTTGTAACAGTACATAAACTTTGCGACTAAGTACCTAATGTTTTCTCAGACTTCATTTCAGCCTTAAAGAAATTGGCAAAACATTGTCTTTTTTATGGAATGTTTAATATTAAAAATCACAACGACATCTAATCACACGATAGGGGTTGCCACTTCAATATTTGCTTTAAAAGCGATATTAACGGATAATTAGTTTTAGAATTGTGATTTAAAAATTCTCGAGGACAAAATCATCAAAGAAATAAAACATAATATCGGTCATTTAATTAAAAAATAACTATTTTTTTTTTACTAGAAAGAGTATTTATGTATATATATTTAGTATAGCAACCCCGCCTTAAACTTAGATTTACTTCATACAACTACTTGTCATTGATAAACAACCTCTGGTTCACTTACATATAACCACAGACCAAATAAAAAGTATAGACAGAGCCTGACTTCCTCAGTTAAAAGGAAGATTGTTTCTTTCTGATTAATAGTGTTTAAACAGATCTTGAACAGATTTTAAACACTGCTTCTGTGTATGGAAATAACACAATTAGTTAATCAGGCTAAGTAGATAAAAAAAAATAACTTCGCCATACAAGATTGTCATAAGCTAATCACTTGTATGGCAAACCAATCTTTTTTTCTTGATTAACTATTGCTTCTTTGAGTACGCAGTTTATTTGCATGTACAGAAATGCTGTTTAAAATATCATCAGAGATGTTCAAATACGTTGAATACCTATTAAAAAGTAAAACGAAATCATTTTTCAATAAAACCGTCTAAAAGTTCATTGGTCTGTGTCGATAACATTAAAAAATATGAAAATGAGAGTTCAACAATATTTAAAGTCAAGTTATAAATTCAACAAGTATTTTAAGTACTAAACTAATGTATATCGAGCTGCTAATAACTGCCATCATAGATTTACTTACGATTTTATTAAATTCATTTTCTAACCTAAAAATATCGTTAACGAAGGCACTATGCTTGAGCTTATTGTCGAAATGTCATAATGTTTACCCTGTTTTTCGCCGAGTTAGCGATTTTAATAGGATTGTTGGATCAAATAACGTTGGCTTGTTGGCGTAATTTGCCAATATTGGTCCAATTGGCGTATTGAGTGTATAATAAATCCAATTTGATGTAAATTGTTGGCTGTGGTTGGGCCAATATTTGCAGGATTGGTAACGTTTGAAAAGTTTGATTATTTTCTTTTAAATAAAGTCATTTGACGTCAATGTTGCCGTTAGTAAAATTTCGATTATCCTGAAAGGGATTTTGAGTTTTAAGTTCCAAAGTTTGTGACTTAAGTTCTTTTTGTTTCAAACTCAAGTAAACTCATTTTACAGTTAAGACTTATTTAACTTAATTAAGAAATGTTAAGTTAACCGTTTCCCCTCAGGTACGCTTAGTTTTAACGAGTTAATTCTTTATTGTACTCCGTGACGTACTAATAAGTTAGTAGTTAGTTTAACGTCAGCAATTTAACTAAACAGTTGTTATAGCGCGCCAAGTTTTCAAAACTTTAATATACTATTTCAAGACACGATCATTAATAAAATATTTCGGATCTACTAAGAGAACCTTCTTAAATTACTTTTAAAAGTAAGATTAAGGCGACAAAGCCAAGGTCGGCATTTAGACCCCTGGGTAATATGGGTATGTAGAGAACATTGACAGTGGGAATGGTGACGTCATCGAGCCGGGCAGAGCGGCTGACAGCGCGGTACTGTAGCCCGCCGGCAGCGCGGTCGGTAAAGCAGTCGGCAATGTGTTATACGTTGATAACATAGGACTCGTGTTCGCGTACGAAAATATAGGAGCCGATGCCCCGTAAGAAAATACCGGTAACGATAGCGCAGGCGCCATTTGTGGCGGTAATGTATATTGCCTTTTAGCCGGCGTAGCTTCAGTCTGTTGAAACGCGCGTTCATAAGATCTCTTTGTCGGTAAAACAGTTTGCTGAGGAATCATTTGGGGGATTTGGTACTGAGGGGGTTGGGACCTGACGGCCGCGTAGGTAGGCATCATGGGGACTAGGGGAGGCCGGAGCGAGGCCAGGAGGAGGTTCTCGTGTTGCCTGGCGAGCAGGCTCTGGTGCGCGATGTGTTGCGCGAGCAGGCGCGGGGCGGGCGCGGCGGGGGGGACCAACGTACCGGGGGACAGCACCTTGGGGGACGTGGCCGGGGTCACGCCGCCGGTTAGCACTAGGTTCATGTCGTCGCCTGAGCACTGGAACACCTGTACACCAAACATTCGTATCGGGATTTGGGCGAGGAGAATTGGTGGATCGAGTACTAAAGGCTCCAATTACCTTGTGTAAAAATAAAACTGAAATGCCTAATTGTTGAATCTCTTAAATTTAAAAATAGCGTTGTTGAAAAAATACTAAAACAAGACAGTTTATGTATGTCTGGAACACACCCAGTTTACTGGTCCGTTGGCAGGACTAATCCTACTAGAATAAAACCTTATTAGACAGAAAACAGATATAAGTTGCTGTACCTCAATATACCGCTGCTTCTTGCCGAAGGTCATGTAGCGGTGGTGCTTGTGTTGCGCGCAGAGGAAGGCGCTCGCCTCGCTGTCCATCTGGATGAAGGCCTCGCCGCTCGGGTGACCCTGCGCAGGGATTGTATTACAAGATTTTTTTGAAGAAGTAGGTTAGGTATAAAGATAATATTAATCCATTAACAATACCAATATTGCAGAAGACAAAGATATTTTGAATTATTTTAGAATTGATCAGTTATGTAAGCTTTGAAACGTTACACGATATGTTATCTCTACATTTCATTTAAGACTTAGGCGACATTTTGTCATCCGAGATTGAAAGTACATATTGTTCTAATGTAATGTTATAATATGTAACGTACCTGAGCATTATATACCATGTGGACTCCCTGCACCACTATGTTCTTGGCGAATTCGTCCAGGAATGTCAGTATGTGCTCCACCTGCAGAGAATATGATACATGTACTAGACTAATTTCGAAAACGAAGAGCCAAGAGGAAAATTATCAAAGTCATGATACAAAGTAATCATGATTACTTTGTATCATGACTGGACTGGCCTCCTGGGCTGGCCTTGCAATTCATTGCGTTGCGGCCAGTCCAGAAACTGTCTTCAACCGAAACCTTTATTTTCAGATTTTATCCAACTACTTTATTTGGCCCCGATTCTAAAAAGCCCCGTTTTTTGATACGACTGAGTTTTCGAGCACACAAAAAACCTAATCTGTCAAACCTGAGAGTTATTAAGTCATCATCTCTGGTAGACAACATACGGTTTCGTTCACAAATAGGCACAGCCTCGGGCCTCCCCTTAACTCCCATATGATAACCCGGAGATTTAATTCATACCTAATTAATCTTACAATATGTTCCAGTGAAACTCACCTGTGCCTCATAAGGCAAGCCCCTCAGCCGCACACAGTCTTTAGCGGTCCCCGAGGTGATGACATGTTGTGGCACCAGCGCCACCGGCAGCAGACCCTCAGCGGGCGCCGGCGCCGCCGATGGAGTGCTGGACTGGGAGGTGCGTGTCTCCAGCGAGCGGTTCAGTACCTGGGTTCAAGAACAACTGGTTATTAGGGATTAAGGTCTTTATAAAACAAAAGTAGTGGCCCGCGATTTCATCCGGCTGTGAAGTGCGAAGGTAGATAAATAAATATACTTAGGTACAATATGTCTTACTAACACGTGATACCCAACATTTTGACTTGTTCAGTCTAACTGTGCAGGCAAATCGTATTTATATAGTCAAAAGACAGATTTTACTATACGACTACTATAAATCCCTACTTAATATTATAAATGCGAAAGTAACTCTGTCTGTCTGTTACGCTTTCACGTCTTAACCACTGAACTGATTTTAATGAAATTTGGTACAGTGATAGAGTTGACCTTGGGAAAGAACATAGGATAGTTTTTATACCGGACTTTTGAAGAGTTCTCTTGGAAACGCGATATAACCGAAGCCGAAGCCGCGGGCGAAAAGCTAGTAATATTATAAACGCGAAAGTTTGTAGGTATGGAGGTTTGGGTGTTTGTTTCTCTTTCACGCAAAAACCACGGAACGAATTTAAACGAAACTTGGTACACAGATAGTTTATAACCAGGATTAACATGCAGGATAGTTTTCATCCCGTTTTCATGTTCCCGTGGGATCATTTTCGATTAGTAGCGAGCGGGCACGCGGGGAACAACTAGTAGTTTAATAAAGATTTTTCATTATACCTGTGTAAAAATATTTTTGTAACAACAATAGGTATAAGATTTTTATGCTTATTATTATAAAAAATCCCTTTTCATGCAATAATCATATTTATAAATATTATCCACGTATCATGCTGAATTATCAATTAAAGTGAAACGTGGCGTGAAAAATTACAAATGACTTATTTTCATGATGACAATGCAAATACTGATTTGTAATTTTAATATCTACATAAACTTAAATAATAAGTTTGTCTTTCTGTATGTCAGCAAAAAAAAATGGTGTCAAATTGTGCTAGCGCGCGATAATTAAATTTTATGTTTTAAATTCGTCGATTTTGTTTCGATAAATCAATTTAGTACAAGAAATTTTGTTTTATTTCTTTAATTTAGTAAATCATACAATTTAAAGATTAAGTAAAATTCAAAGTAAATAGTATTGCTATGTTACATAAAATACCCATTATTTTGATTTTCTTATAATATTTGTTATTTCTGTATGTAATTGTGTACGTTTCTTTCTGATTCTGGTTTTTATAAAACATTATATGTAAGCTATAGTGCAAGGTAATAGACACCCTTGTGAGCCTATCACTGCGTTTAAAAGTAACATAAGAGGGGTGTAGGAGAGATGCCACTCTACGCCACTGTGACGCTTGCACAACCATACAAATATTACTGACATGGTTATAAACGCCAGCGATTTTTGTCCTCGCGGAAAGGTAAAAACGCGGTTTGCAGCTCTATTTAAAATACATCTTAAACATATCCTTACATAGCCTTAAGCAAAATTGAGGCTAAAAAAAAGATTTTCTATTTCTAAAACTGAAAAAGCACCAAACTAAAACCATCTAAACTAAATTTAATAAGTGTGTTTATGCCTCAAAGGACGAGAATGGCCGATTGTGTAGCGGAGCAATAAAAATGGCGATTAAAGAGAAATACACGTGTTGTTGCGACGACCTTGTGCTGTGCGTAGGAAATCGCTGCGTGTCGAGATTCGCGAACGGAACATACGAATGTAGGAGGAAGTGGCACGCGGGCTGCAAGCCTGTTGCCAAGCATGTTATTGCTAACTATTTAATTCATTTTTAAAAGAGTAACTTATGGCGTTTCTCGGCCATATTATAATATTTTGAAGGTTGTGAGATTTAAGGCGATAACTTTATAACTGATTCGTATGTGTATTTTTTTGCAGACGTCATCAGACAACGACAACAGCTTTTTATTTTGGGGGCTGCATGTTGTAAGGCGGTGCAAAACACTTCCATCTATATTTCTATGTTCTATGAATATCACTTACCAATCTCTTCCAGAGCCGGCTAGTACAGAAAAATATGAGTTAAAGTTGAGATAATCGAGTATAAATCAAGAATAACTGTAGACTAATATAAAAACAGAAGTTGAATAACACAAACATATATTTCAAAAAACTTGACATTAATTGGTTGACTGGCCTGTTCGTCAGCAGGTAGCAAGTTGGTTGCAGGTTTCGGACAAAAATAATCAAATCGCTTGGTCGACAAATAAACTTGTGGTAGGTACCCTCAAATTTAATTGTCACTAACCAAAAGAAAACATTTTGGGTATTTCATCTTAAGAAGTCGAAAAAATATTACTACATTAATTACAAATACGAGTTTGTTTATACAAAATCTAAGAAACATTCAAATGACATTGACTGCTGCGGGAATCCTTGAAAACGTCATCGTTTACCGGCAATCAGTTAAAATTGTTGCGTTTAACATAAACCTACAATTTATAACTGTTTGTTATTCACTACAATAGATCGCTAAGACTTAGTAATGGGTAAATATTTTTATAGACGGAACGACGGACAACGTTCCCATATATTATGTATTGTGTGAATAATTATTTATCAGTGCAGGTACAGTGGCGGGTGCTTGGTGGGTTTGCGTTTGATGAGGCGAGATGTCGTGGCGGTCAGGGGGGACACGTAGTGGTGGATAGGAGACCTGGATGTTTTTTTTTAAATACGGCTCTCGTACTCAGAAATTTTATTCTTGTACTATTACTTTTATTCTTCATAGAGAGTTTAAAGTGATGACCTATACCACTCCTGTATCCATGCAGTTATTCAGAAAATGGGAGGGAGGGGTAAACCACAATAACCCACCAGTCAGTGTCGTCTAAATATGACGCTCGAAAGATCAAAAATGCTCATAGTAGTCAATCATGCTTTAGCGTATGGGCTTAATAGATTCTTCTTGAGTCTTCTTGACTGGTGTCCTCAGTGAAACCTATTGCATCTAAGATACCCATTTATTCCTTGCGTGAGAAAGTATAATACGTAAGAACTCATGTAAGGCGACCTCAACACGATAACTTGGGAATGTGTAAGGGGATATGAGGTTTCCTATAGCCTCTGTAGGTCAAGACACAAGGTGTTTTAATAAACATCTAACATGTCAAATTAGTCACTTGCGGCTTTTAGAGAGGTAAGTAGAGGAGTTGGAAGACCTTTGCCCAGGCGTGGGTCATTCTGGGCGTAAGAGAAGAAAAACAATCCGCTGTGATGTAGCCGATCTCGTAGCAAAATCGCAATTGAATAATTAAAACTATTATTCTTGACTTAAAAAGTAAATTTAAGTATACCTTCTTATATCAAGCATTAATGATCATCATTAAAATTTTCCTTTAAAAATAAAACTTAACACTTAACATTAACCTAAAACAGCGAAATGAAAACCTAACCTCAAAGCAAGCTTACATAACGCAAACTAAGTAGTGCATTAAAAATGGCGGGCGATTGTTACAATCGTTCAATATTCCACGGTAGGTAACACTCAATACCAGCCTGTAGGCCAGATAACATTATATTTCCTCACTGCATAACCTGACCTGATTAAGATTCTTTTTTCTGACAGCTGATTACTTTGCCCAGGAAGGAAATTTAAAGTCGGTCAAAAATGTGACTGAATAAAACCTCCTTTAATAAAATTTTACATGAGTTAGTATCTGACAAGCAGGACCCTACAGATATGTTTTCCTTTTAGTTTTAGATTTCTAGTCGTGACTGACGAGACTTAAAATGTTTGGTGTTTTTTCCCTCACCTTATCAAATTTTCTACACCCCGGTTAGGCTACCAATATTTGTGATGTTTTAGAGGGTGATCTTGAGTCTTCTAAAACGATATTTAAATTTTGTTAATTTGAAAAAAAAACACGACTTATTAGTGTTATATCCAACTTAAGCCGTGGAGTAAAGTTAATCTAATAGTGTTGGATTAACTTAACCCCATGGCTTAAGTTAACCCATGTTTATTAATAAGACGTTTGGACACTTGTTTCTCGTAACTTTTTAATCAGCTTAATAACCTGTCAAAAGTTTCTTTCCAGAACGGGCAGTGTAAAAAATCTTCTAAAATTTCCGGAGTTTCCTCTATCGATCAGTTAAGTGACTATCTATTGGTTAAAATTACAGCAGTCTTTGTTTCAATGTAGCGGGGTCAAATGTTATCAGACTATCGGTCATAGCATATGTTTGAAGGCGCTTCCTAGACGCTGTGCCCTTTCTCATTATCAAATGATATTTATAGCTTAGATATGAGAAATAATGTTACATTTTTATGTAATGGTGTTCAAACACTTATGGGAATTGTTATGTAATCTTTATAAGTATAGTTGTAAGTTTAGAACCTGTTCTTTTCATTAAAACCATTAGTGTAATAAGTAAAAAAATACTAGAAGACTAGTAGTTTGCTTATGGAGGTTTCCGAAGAGATTACCGTGGCCCCAGTACACAAAGAGTAAAAGAAGAAACATGGATGAGCGTTAGTCAGTATAAGACTGGCACTCGCTTCTGCTAAATCCAAAACGGGAGGTGTCTTTTGATCTTCCATCCGAAAAGAATGAATTCAATCATCAAAAAGGAATTTTTAAACATCATCCACAAACAAAACCTAACTCTAACACGGTTAGGTATTTTTAAACTTCTTTCTTCTGTTTGAAAAGCGACTCCCGCAGTAAGGAATTTAATCCTTGTCCACTCCGTAACCCAAACACAGCTAACATTCAAGTGTCAGAAACTTACCTGTTGTACTTCAGCAGTAGTAGACCGGAAGAGCTCGATGTACCTCGCGCCGATGGACTTGCGATGTCTGGACAAGGCTTTTGGGGCATCCTCCTCCTTGGAGAAGAGCACGAAGGCGTCTCCCGTGGCCCTGCCGTCCGCGCGCCGGACGAACAGCACGCCCTCCGCCCCGTCCAATACCAGGACCGGGTTCTCGCCCGTCGAGAAGAAATCCAACTGCAAATGAGGATGGTTTAGAGGAAATTTTGGGAGAAGAGAGACTAGACTTAATTGGTTTGTCTGATGGTTCAGTGACGCTAAACCTTTATTCAGGGTAGTCCCTGACTGGTCTACTGGAGATTGTGGTCATGGTTTTCATGGATAAATGTTTATGTAATTTGTAGTAAAAAACATCTGTTACTGGTTGTCTAAAAACGTACGTTTTGAGTAGTTTCAGTTATCATACCACAAGCTTTGCTTATTTTTATTAGTTGTAAGATAAATGGCGGCCGGGGAGGTGGTGGGATCTTGACTTAAAATATGTTTTTATTTTGAGCCTTAGCTTAGCTTTTTAGTTTGAACGTACTATATTCGCATTTAGCTACTGTGTAGGTAGGTAATGTATTACCTGATTTTATCTAATTTACATAATTTTAAACAGATTACGCTTGATTTTCTCGCTTAAAATATTTTTAAGTCTGATTGTTACTAATATAATCATCAGATAAGTATTTATTGCACTGTCATTTTAAAATCTAATCTCAATTTCAAATTTATTGAATAAAGCAAAATGTTCTAAATGCTTTTCTTTAGACACTTGATTTACTCTTTGATATTGCTTGCTTAAAAAATATAGAAGTCTTGTGACTTTTAACCGAACTATGATTTATAGCCGCGTGCGTGCAACTGCCCTTAACCTCAAAATTATGTAGTTTTATTATATCAGAGGTTAACATACATTACGTTGGCTGTAACATCTGTTATTTTTACCTAATCTCAGTAACCTAATCAAGAGGTTAGGGGCATCGTAATAGTAGATAGGCCGTTAATTTGACGCCTTGCGATTGGCTGATAACTTATAGCCGCTAAAATGACGCCGTGCGATTGGTCGACAACTTGCAGCCGCTAAAATACCGCTTTTGGATTGGTTGATTAATATGACGTAGTATTTTGTTTACAAGTGATAGTAGAAATCAATTGGTCCTTAGAGTCGATAACTTTGTTGGCCTCAGCTATGAATGGATTATTCCGTTTTACTGGATTTCTCAAGTTTATATCAAGTGCAGTTTAATAAATGTATAATCTTGAGTTGCTTTACGACCGTTTATTGAAACCTCATACAGATGTACAATGAGACATTTAAGAATCACTAACAATCGACAAGCGTTTGAGTTTTCAAGCAAAAGTTACTGTTTTATAACAAGTATACACAAATGTTTGAATATTTATGTCGTTTCTACTATATAAATAGCTTCTGCTAGTCAAATTTAAGTGTCATTGGGCTTTAAAATCATTCGATTTATTGCTTTCTTGAAAAGGACCAAACCCCAGTCCTTTCGGTCTCTAAACAAAAAAATACTCACAACTTGCTGTGGCGTAGCATCGTATGGTAGTCCTCTCATCCGCACGATAACCTGCGCCCCGCGAGACAGGAACGCGGCCGCCTCGCAAGTGGCGCCCCCTGCGACTGACAGGAAGTCCTCGCCACTGGCACGGTACACCTAGGACAAGTGTCAACTTTAATATATGGACAAAATAATATATTTTTGTTCTTTCTTGTAAACAAGTACTTATAATAATAAAATTACATAGAAAGTATGGACAAAAGGCGAGCTTAACCCAAGCATGGGATTTCTTCTAGTTAGTAATTCTTGTCCTTGTACCAGATAAGTTTTACGATAGTAAAATCTATGTATAAAAAATGTGAACAGACTTGTGATACACACTTTTAATGCATGTACACGCTTTTTATATTAAACTTTTCGATTATGACGGCTGTCAACTTTCTAAAACATTGTAGAAATACCTTTTTTCTTGTAATAATAATAGCTTGCGACACGAAAGTTTTTCCAAAATATGTAATTATAGACCCCGTTTGTACTTAGAGCGATTTAGTTTAAAAACGTTAGAAAGGAAATCATATCTTGTACTTCAGCAGTTATCCGGGTATCGGTAACCTAAAATAATTATCACTTTGGCCTTGTTTTATTTTTCATCATATTTCGTAATATTTTGACGCTTAGATACTTTTTAGTGTTATATATTTTAGTGAAATAGTTTTAAAGAAACTTCTTTACGATGAAATATGAAAAAAGAAAAACATTAACTGGCTATTTATAGATCGTGTATTTTTAAAGGGCATACATTTATCTAGATACTTTATCTGATATCTACATTGATCTAAGGGTCTCATCACCGCCACATTAGTTTCCGTTAAATTATTTGACAGATTTAACATAACCATTTCCTTTTCACATTGAACTCTACAAATGTATGGAAAAACGATGTTTACTGGGGCAGCAAGTGTTTTTTTTTCTTCATGTATTTTACATTATTTAGTGAAATTCATCTATATATTTCTTTGGTTTCCTTCTTCATTCGAAAAACAATGGTATTTTACGCAGCAGGATCGTAATATCTGCCAGTATACACCAGTCTCTATTATAGTACATAGCCAAGTCTTGTAACATTGTACAATAATAAACATTTATTATTATTGCTTTTTTTGAAGTGAAAACTTCTTTACTGGCGTTGTATACTTTTTTTCTAATGAGTAAAATCTGTTAAACTCGCGTGACCTGATCGAAAAATCGTAAGACGAAAACTTTAGCACTATACTGCATCGATAGTGAAATAAATAAGTATTGTATTTTAAAACATAAGTCATAGTAATTTAATAGTGCTAATTGAAGGAATTCGAGTATATTATACCCTACATTACTATCCCAAAATATCAAAATTTCATAATCATTTCGTAACAAGTGTTCACATCTGCCGACACTCCAGGAGTGCAACTCATCGTTTTTTTTCTTACCTCGATGTACCGCGATCCTATATGATGCTTATGTCGCTTGAGCGCCATGTCTCTGTGCTCCTGAGACACGAACCGCACCAGCGCCTCGCCGTTACGTCTACCTTGAGGCGACAGGCACAGGGCTACGCCACCCCTGACACATACAAACAAAATATTACGAAACTAAACAAAACATAGAAAAATTCAAAAAATATATTTTAATATATATATTGTGGGTATTCCTTCTTTATTAAATGATGTAACGGTTTACTCACGCGTATTTATCGGGGTAGCCCGCGATCCCGCCGCGTCTGCTCATGATTAAGGACTCCGGTTGGGTCCGAAACTAGTCGGGCTACCCCGATAAATACGCGTGAGTAAACCGTTACATCATTTAATAATGAATCAGTCTCACGATAGTTATTATAAAAGTATTCCTTCTTATTTTATTAATAAGTGGTGGACGGTTTTTTTTTTATGGAATGTGAATGAATATTGTAACTAGGTATAATGTTTAAAGATATGTTTAAGTTGACGTGTGTTTGGAGAAAACTATTAAAAAAATAGTGAACTTGGCTTGACACACTACCGTCTAGATAAATATATGATAAATGATGTCGAATCAAAGGAGGGTACCTATCCAGTAATAAATATACCATAGCTACCTTGGAAATGATTTGTTTCATATGGAATTGTCTCATAAAAAAATGGTTTGCTTAAGAGTATTAACAGATTCAAATCTTTTTTGTTATCAAAGGTCAAAAATATTTGTAAATTAATAATGATGTTACAATACAGTTGGTGCAAGGCTGTCTTCTACAAGCGCTGCAAGACTCAACCGTTTATTTATTTACGACTTAACGCTTTAACAATATTCTAAAACAAAGTTACTAAATTCTATAGTTATTTAATGAACTTACTTTGCAACATTGAGCCCTCGGAAGAATTTAGCGATGTCTTGATCCGATGACTGCCACGGCAGCCCCCGAGCGCGGACTATACAGTTACCGTCTATTTCATCGTCTTTTGAGCTGAAACAATACAAACAAACAATTGATAAGGTATTCAATACACAGAAATATTACTTACTTATCACTTAGTACTGCCGTGAAATCCTACTAAGGTTAAAGCGAGAAACTTTTGTATGCATGGATGTTTGTTCCTCTTTTGCTCGAAATCCACTGAGCGGATTTAGATGGAACTTAGTCCACGGATAGATTATAACCTGGATTAACACATGGGATTGTTTTTATCTATGTTCCTGTGGCCGTGAGATCATTTCAGATAAGTTGCTAAGCTAATAAGTTAGTAAATAAGCTAGTTTGTAATATATGAATTACACTAAAAACAATCCAAAGCCTTAGAGTTAAGCTACTACACCCAAGGCCCAACCTTGGATGGACAACATAAGTCATCGAGTTTACGAAGTTAGCAACAACACAATTTTAAGAACAATGGGTTACAAAAGCAATAATTCTGAGCAGTTTGCATGACGCTCGTAGCTTTGACCAGAATGCATCGTAAAATGTTCCACTTAGTCCTATTTAATGTGATATGATTATTATAGTTACGTCATTACGCTTAAGTTTTTGTACATCGATACGAGGATAGGCATCCCGTTCTTAGATTATTATAAAAGAATCAAAAACGTTGGCTTTAGATCGATTTTCTTCAATTTCATTAAGTTTTTATGTCCTTCCTTTCTTTCATATTCTAGATTTCATAGTTCGGTTTTAATTACTTTTTTTTATTTGGGGATGAAATAGTACATACTTCCAACCAAATGTTGAATAGCGTTTATTATATGTGCATCAATACCGTTAGCTCTCGATCGAGCAAAAGTTCCAAATCTGGCCACTGCATGAATAAGCGCTAGTGTCGAGTTTCGACACACTATATATGGAAGATAATATAATAAGTCTTAAGCTCGTTAAGTCAAAAAAAAAGAACATTTTCCATAAATACAAATAAAATAATAAGCGTCAGTCAACCAGTAACCATTCCTAAATACGATCGGAATATTTATTTCGCTATCAGCGATGCACTTGACCTAGCCCCGGGATCAAGTCAACGCGAAAACACTCTTATCTGGAACAACATCTCGTTCAAAGTAAAGACGGCTTTAAATGAAAGAGGTTGGCAAGTAAAAAGTTTTTGACTAAACAGTCTGAACAATGAATTATTGGGTTATGTAATAGGTTTCTAACCTTCATGGTCGAAGCCAAAATGGATGCAATATAGGTACTTATTGGTACCTTAGTTGTTGCTCGCGAGCCCGTTCGCTACAAATCGAAATTGATCCTACGGCGACGTAAGATCCGGAGAAAAACTATACATTGCTTTAGTCCTGGTTATAAACTATCTGTGTACCAAGTTTCGTCTATATCCCATCAGGGATTTTTGCGTGAAAGAGCTTGGCTACCAGTCTAACCAGATGCAGCTAAGTACCAGTGTTTAACAAGGAGCGACTGTAGATCTAACCTCCTCAACCCAGTTATCTGGGCAACACGATACCCCTTAGTCAGACTGGTTATCAAACTATTCAGCTTCTGACTACCCGTAACGAAAGTCAAACATGGGTAAAAATCCGGGACCCACGATTTAACGTGCTTCTGAAACACGCAGGAACTCGTTATGACATAGATGGTCACCCTTCCACTGACCGGCCGTATCAAGCGCAAACTGTGATCGATCAACTTTTGCAGTTGTTTAACCACGAGCTCATTTGGCTCTTCGTCTCAATCATGTGGAATTCCTTACAGATATTTTCTGCCCTGGATATATTTCTTTCCAAACACCGTTTGCGAAGTGTTATCATTACTTCATTATCATCTAATGTTTTTATTATTTATCACGGCGCCTTGTAAACATGTCGATAGGCAGTAGCTAGGCATAATTGACGTATTATTAATTAGTATCATTTGCTCTTTATCATATTTTTTGGGCCTTGAGGCTAGATTGTTTATCTTACGTTTTTGAACTAACCTACATTTCAGGAATAAATTATCAAAAAAGAAATCATGGAATGAAATGCTATATAAATTTCTGTACACATTGCAAAATAACACCAATTAAATAACTATGGCTTTATAAATTGATGACATATTTACTATAGAAATTGACATAAAAATGAACTTGATAATGGAGCTAAACTAACAACGCCATTATTCAAATTTGCAAAGTGACTTGAAGTTTCTACTCCAAATACTACAGTACCTAGCCTGAATAAAATAAAGCAGTATCACGTCCAGAACAGAAAAGAACCTCAGTGCTTAGTGACAAACCAGTACAATCACACAACTGTCATTTATTATAATAATATAAGAAATACGCGTGCGAACGATCCCAGGCAGACAATGTCCATTATAAAAAGGATATGAATCAAAACATTTTGAACAATGAAGTACGTACGACAGACCATAAGATTCACCATGTCACAAAGGGTATTCATCATGTATGGTCATTTCTTATTGAGTAGATTCCTGCAGATCTTGGTCATCAGATGAACCTGAAATGGCCCGACAATTCTGCACCGATTCACGTGTGAACTTCAATTGTTTTCAGTCGCATATCGTTAAGCAAACACGATCAAATGTGATATGTGTAGGTATAGGTAAATATTTAGATCAACTTCGAAATGGGAGAAATTATATGTAGACGATAGATGGACATCTACAGATGGGAATTGGAAATTCTCTGGAAGTTTACAGGTTTACAGGAAGTTTACAGGTTTACAACGCTTACAAGAAATTTTACGCAGTTGATGGCTTTATTCATTATATTGAAGGAAAAGAATAAGGGCCTAGTATAACATTTCTTGCGATATCCGTTTCGGATCAATAATACTGCATAAAGGAGAAACAGTGAAATGTTCAATGTTGTTACGAACACATGAGAAATTGAAATTGGTAGTGAATAAGTTCTTATCTCGACTGACGCATTCCGTATTGTTCTAGCTTCAATACTTTTTGTTGGCAAGTTTAGTTTAATGTCATACGAGTAGGAAAGGTTTTTTATTACTTCTTCTACTTCTAAGCTTGCTGTGAAGATGTCAGTTTTGGCTAATGGCTGAAGTAGATGCCTCCTATATGCATACTATCTATACATATAAACTTTGAGTGTATGGTTGTAACATTGAAATAGCTGGTTTTGAATACATGCATGTATTATACGGTACATACGACTAAAATACTTTTTATTTTAATTTTTGTTTGCCTGTTTGTTCCGACTGGGACGTTGGGTGACAAAGAATATGTAGGTATACTATTTTTTTTTTCTCAAACACCAACAAATTGAAGACCGTAACCATCGTTACTTAACCTTGATATTTATGTTCTCTAATGAAGACAACAGAAATAGATTATCTGTAAAAATCTAACCATCTAGCTACGATGGTTCATGAGCTACTGTCTAGTGACGGACGGACAAACGGAGTGGCGATTTTAGCTTTTGGATACGGAATACCAAAATATATAATTATTACTATTTTTACCGATAATACCAAGTTACAATCTACACCGTACATTTCAAACAATAATTTTAATTATTTGACGTACGGCAATAGAAGATATAAAACAGCTTGCCTCAGCTCTTCAGCTAGTCACAACCGTCATTACGTTTAAAGAGCAGTGACATAGTGTACTCATACAAATGTTTACGTTAGCTACGTTCCTTCTTAGAAATGTAGACATCAACTGTCTAACGTGATGACTAATGTGTCAAAACTAACGGAATTATGGGAGCATGTGGTATTGTCATCGTGAATTTAGCCCTTTACACTGAATAAATTAGGTAAGCAGATAATTAAATATAATTATAAAATCATTAATTAACTAGAAGGTTTACCACACAAGTCGTTTCATGGAGATCAAAGTTAGGAAGACTGTTTTAAGCATTATTTAAGTGTATAAGTGTTATTGGAAAAACATTACCAAATTTTATAAGATTTAAGAAGCATCTAGTAGTTAAGTATTTAGTTATAAACCTTTTATCTAATAAGTATACAAACTATGATAGTACCGTTGGCACTTTACAGGCCTACTGCCTTCTTAAAGCATTACTCCAGCCAGTATGAAAGAGATGCCACTCTACACCACATATTGCGCTGTTTCACTTCCCCAACCGTCTTAACATTAAGACGTGCTTGACCCTCTGATTATAAATCAATACAAAATATTTTACACTGACTAAACCAGCTGTGAAACGTCTCAACTTCACAAGTGACTTTTTTTTCAACCCCCCAACACTTTACACCATGTGTTAATTAGGAAAACAAAAGAGGAACACTTTTGAATGTGTCTGGCGACCATTTTTTGCTGACCCTAAGGGTCCTTCGATGTATTTCGATGAATATACATATAGCTACTTATAAAAAAGTCAAAAATGAACGAATAGAAAACAATGGGACGTTATGATTTTAAAATGAAGTGTTAACTATTTGCAATGCTTTCCGTCGATTGCTTGTCTATCAAAATATAAAATTTGCAGAGCAATCGTGGAAGTTATACCCTGGTACTACGATTTAATCTATCGCACTGAATTTACTGAAGCAAGACAAGTAATTCCGCGTTTCAGAAAACCTACTACCGATTACGTTTTAAGGTAATATTATTTGCAGTTAGTGTAAGCGTGACAGCATTACACGGTATATAGCGGCATCTCTCTTTCACACCGGCTTTAATATAACTTAAGGACGTGGCGGTATACCTAAAGAACAACGAACAATAGGACTCTTTAATCCTTTAGTTTATCACCCAAAACAAGATAAGATGTTAGAACCACAATGTAGGTATCTAACTATGTACCAATATATGGATGTTTGTTCCTCTTTCACGCAAAAACCACTGAATGGATTTAGACGAAACTTGGTACACAGATAGTTTATAATACGAATTGCCACATAGAATAGTTTAAATCCCGATTTTATGTTCCCGTGGCATCATTTTCGCGGGCAACAGTAAGTAATAAATTAGTGAGGTAATTTGCAGTTTTAAGTGGGGTTACTGCTAGTAATAAATAAATGAAGTAATTAGCAGTGGCAAATGAAGAAATGAAGGCGTAAGGTATGCATAGCATTAGTGCTCACTTAGCCCAATGCATGCTGAGCACACAAAAGCAATTGTTGACAATTTCCAATACGCAACGAGTTTGTTTGACGTGGCGAAACATGAATCAAGGACAGAGCACATTTCAGCGAATGATACTTCTTTGGAGAACGTTCCAGAAAACGAAATAAGACCTTAAATGGGACATTTTAATAACTTTATCAATTGTAAACATATCGTCCAAGCTTCTTCGGGAAATTATCTTTCAGTATTCCCTATTAAACGAAAATATTATTTCCCGTATACTACAAACAATAGCTACTTACATCACTTGAAACAAAAGATAATCTCTTAGTTATATTTTGGGCATATTGTTTTGCTTTCGACTTTTTCCGCGACCTAACCAAATAGCATTTTATTCAAGCTTATAACTCAGCAACTGGGTAGGAATATCAAAGAGGAATTTAGTAATCTATCAGTCATCATCTTCCAATAATCCAATAGTCTATTTTTGGAACATTTATTTCCCAAACTTCTAACAAAATCAAATCCCACGCTTAGTCGCAAAGTTTTAAACGTTCTCAGTTTAGTATTCGCTCATATTCGTGGTCGCATAACCATAAATCTTGTCCAAATGCGTTCCATAGGCATTCGAAATTCAACGCTTATCGAATCAGTCTTTATTTGTCCAAAAAGTCTCTCTGAAGCAAAAAGTGAAATCGGCATTTGAATTTCAACCTTTTTCTTTTTGGAATAAGTCTTTAATTCTGTTAATTTGAGAGGACGAATGAAGGATATGTTGAGATAGGTTCAGTTATTGGAATCTTTGGCCTTGGTACCTATAAACGTCATAAACCGCATACATCGTTATGCCGTACTGACAAGATAATATCAGTATGCTAACTACAGGAATGAAGAAGAATTTGACACCCCAAATCATTCAATTTAGAACAAGAGATCCTACTGCTATTTTTTACTAGTTCTGATTATTTTCGTTGTACCAAGATAGTCAATTGTTTCCTTGGGCCACACCAAAGTGTTGGATGGTTTTCGTTGGTTAACATTGTGGTTTACAGGAGTTGCAAGAAGAACATTTTGAATCGAACAATTCCCCTTAGATAGTAAAACGCCAACTAATATTAAAATATCTTCGAAAGTATACCTGTCTCTATTTTCCTCTTTTAAATGACAGAGACTGCATTAGTCTAACCCTGATTAGCGTTTTAGTACTTAGTCATTAGTTATCCAATCAGGATTGTTTGTTACTGATAACAGTACCGTTTTTGAGCTCTCTTTAAGATAACAAGTTTTATTGCTTAACCCCTCTTTTTGTTGACTGAGAAATCATCAAATGAATCCTCCCGTTTTGGGTTGAGCGGAAGGGAGTGTCAGACTTCTACTGACTAAAACCCACCCACGTTCCTTCCTTTGCCCTCCGTGTACCGGGGCCACGGTAACCCTTTCGGATAATCCCGCTGCTTTATTGCTTATGCGTTTGCCATTTAAATGACCGCGTGGTGGATTCATTTGAAAATATGTTCAGTTGAAATGGTTAAAAAGGTTATTTTTGAATTATTTATTAATGCTATAAGTACTGATACAATAAAGAGGTGAAGTTTGGGTATAATTTCATCAACTGAACTTATTTTTCTTCTATCCACAAATAAGCCATGTTTCTTGTGAGTTTATAAGGCAACATATGCCCAAAAATACAACCCAACGTAGACTACATGACCTTCGTGTTAGCTGATTTATCATGTAGCGCAAACCCATGGATTAGCTAGTCCATCCTATAGGAAAGAAACGACATCGAGATTTGGTATTCACAATAATCAAGACATTTTATTCCCCTGGCTAAAGGCAAGTGTCATCTACTCGCGTAAAGCTGTTTCCTCCAATGCAAGTGTATCGAGGGATGTTTGTCAGGAACTAATAAACCCGCTCTATTTACCTAGCTCCACATATCTTTATATTAATGAAGAGAGTTCTTTGTTTCTTAAATCCTGATACCTTGTAACACATCCCTGATAAAGTTGCTGTCAGTACCGGCAAGAACGCGCTGATTATATTATTTTATGATTGCTAAAATTCTAAGGCGGCCGAATTATGGTAAAGAAACGTTATTTTCGAAATGTAAATTAGTGAAACTGTACTCCGAACATATTTCTTGTAGCTTTTCTACACTGTTCGTTTGTTTCTAGGGTGTATTTCTTCTTGAATTTTACGGACATTAGGGTATTATGATACGTGTGTTCAGAGGGATCTTGGTTGCAACGAGAGTTAAAATACGTTTTTAGTTATTTAATCAGGGACGGCCTGAAGGAGATATCTAATCTACCTTATGTCAAGTATGTATGGAGTAAGTAAAATAGGTACAGTCCACTACAACAGAAAAAAGCAAGTACATAGAAGACTTTTGCAGTTGATAGTACCAAAATGAATCGAAACATGTGGAAAAATACAAACTTCTTTGTTGAATAATACTGAACTTTTTATCGGTATATAAATGTTTTAATGTTAATATTCACATTGCACATTCACCCATTGTATTATATATTACCAATGTAAGTACTTCTGCGACAAACAAATACGCCAATAAGACTTTTAAAAGACAGTACAGAGTTATAAAGTTATCATGAATAACTTACAATAGGTTATTAATTGGTACTTATGTTTAGTCTATTTAACTTCCTATTTTATAGTGATGGTGGTACGCCTGTCCGTTCGATACAAGGCTGTATTTCAAAAACCGTCATGGCTGGAGAGATGAAATTTTCACAGATGGTGTATTTCTGTTGCCTCCATAACAACAAATAATTCAAATCTCAATCGAAGAAGCAGCGGTTGGTACTTTGAAATATTGTTTTCTCTAGCCTATACGAAAGTCGTCAGTCTGACTAGTAATTGACCGGGGTTTTTTATTACTGAAGTGCAGAAATGATTTAAAAAACAACTGAATATCAGCCCGTAAGCCAGCGTGGTGTTCAATGGTAGTTATTTTAACAAGAATATGGTTTAAACTGTAGGTAAAGTTGCTGGCTGATTGTAATGTTATTGAAGCATGGAAACTTCTTCGAGTTGATGAAACAATCAAGAAAATTATAAATCCACATAATACTTCAGGTATTAAGATCAGTATACCTATGAGCTATTGCTAAACAGTACTAAAACAATGTCTAACAAGTCCTAGTTTAAAATTGTTTCTTACAAATGAATGAGTGGCAAAGCAAACAAATTATCGAAAAGCTATCAACGCTCACCTTTTTATCTAAGTAGCCGTTGTAGACCGATAGCGGCGTAAAGAGTCCCGAAAGCGTACACTTTATCATAAACCAACACAAGCACTAGAAAAACCGATAAGCAAGGATCGGGATTGTCATCCTTTGCTTATCAGTACTTTTTATTGCACCACCACGGTTAAGAAGTCGCGTTCCAAAACATAAAATTTTATGATAAGGTTAGTTTGACGGTTTGTAAAGACGTCCACCGCGCGCGCTGCCCGAGACGGAATGCCACAAGCTCACAATGCGTTGACGTGACGTTGGCGACACTTCGCATGCGCAGGAGTTTTATACCCGTATTATGAAACTTGAGTTTGTTACGAACTTATTTTCGATTTTCATTGGCATTGCGTATTTCATTTAGGATTTTGAATGTTTTGTATTGAGAGCTGAGTTATTGCTAACTACCTTCATGTTTATAATTGTTGTTGAATTGAACTTTTGAAGTTTGTATGATTGTTTGATACGGCTACTCTCAAAATGGTTCGGTTATGTAAAAAAATTATTATTGACTAGTCCAGTTACCGAGAAAGGTTAACAAAATTCCATAAATACTGGATACACAACGGTTTTCCCATCGAGTTTGTCGAAAAGAACGTCTTCGATCCTATCAATTACTTTTTTTTTAATAAATCTTTCTTTTCAATACTTTTGCTTTTCTTTTGCAATAAGTCACAGCGTCTTTAGTCTTCTGACTAAAAATCTAAAGATAATTAAGTATCCTAGTTAGTAGTTTTGCGACGCACTCATTATAAATTTTAACTCATAATAAAGGTTCCTCGATTTCTTTTTTAGAAATTAAAACTACCTACATTTCAACACCCAAACCCGCATTACACTAGATTATAACAACAAAAGTTATAAGTTAGTTTCCAAGTATTTTCGACAGTCTAATCTTAAACATACGAACCTAAATTGATAAAATTGAATATTTTTCAGCATTTTTTTCCTTAGTTAAATTTTCCTGTAATTGTCGAATTCTTAGTAGGAATTGATTCCTAGTAACATTTTGATAAATTTCGTACTTTTTATTAAATGGTGTGCAAGAGTCATTTTTAGAAAGAGATGGTGATATTTGTTTGAATAGTTATCAAATCTTACTTTCAATCAATCTTGAAACCGTAGTTATTATAGCATTTCGAACAACATGTCATGGTGAAACAAAAAAAAAGTTTTTTTGTGTGTTTCACTTTCACGGCTAAACCGCTCAACCTATTTTGATGAAATTACTCTTCGATATAAGTTCAACTTCAAGGTATCATAGAAATGGATTACAACAATTGCTTCAATCTGCATTTGCTGTTACCATATCCACCCTTTCCACCCATTTTTTGCCTCAAATGTCATTATGACCACTAGGTACTTCGTATTTATGAAGCAATGGACACTAAATTAAGGCTACAAACCGCCAGTTATCGCTTACACTAAGAGTTTCATGGTACAGGGTTGTTTAGGTAACAGCTAAGGCGCACAGTGCCGCCTGCCGTTGCAGTATTGCACGTGTACTGAAATTTGTTGATACGTAGGTACTCAATTTTTATGTTTACAGACAAAATATTAATGTATTTAACAATTATATGTATTAAGTTTTGAGTTACGTAATTTTTATTCTGCCTATAGTTGTAATTAGTGCGATTTATGTTTTACGATTGAGGATTTGCCTTTAATGAATTCACGATATTTTGCTTCTGTTTATTCATCGATTCTAGGTTTTCTGTGTAGTTATTTATTTTGTATGAAGGATATTTAACATATCTCTGACTAGCTGTTGCCCGCGACTTCGTTCCCGTGGGAAGAAGATATATGTTATGATTTATACCTGCCCTGTTTTTTCACATTTTCCATTGTACCTATCTTCGCTCATATTAGTCGCAGCGTGGTTTATAGCCTAAAGCCTTCCTCGATGAATGTTCTATTCAACACAAAAAGATTTTTTCAATTTGGACCAGTAGTTCTTGAGATTAGCGCGTTCAAACAAACAAACAAACAAACTCTTCAGCTTTATATATTAGTATAGAGTATAGATTAAAAATGTACAGGTAAATGGGGTATTAGAAACAATGACAATAATTACAAATTGATTGTTTAATATATCCGAATTCGTTCAGTCGTTTTTGAGTCAAAGAGAATGAAACTAAACCCGTCACGTAGGGTTTAGTCTACAATAGTAGTAAAGTGTACACAAAATTACTATAAATATTATGTAGCACCTGCATCAACAACTAACTACACATCATGAGCAATACAATTTCAACCTTATCTCAAAACTTTAGAGTACAAAATCATTTTTTGTGGATTGAAAAGTTATCAGTTAGAAAAATAATTAATCAATGATAAAGCAGTGTTTACTAGTTTGTATGATAAGGTATATCTGATTGGGTATCGACAGGAGCCGACTGTCTTGTGGATTAAGCGTTGCCAGGCAGCCAGTTAGAGCTGGGTTCCAATTCCGTTTATTACAATTGTAGACGAGTGAAAGGAAATTGGATTTAATTGGACAATATTTCAGTCGAAATTCTAGCCAAATTCAATTGATCTAGACACATTCGGACACCCAGTAAACTGTTACGAAAACTACAAAAAATACGTTGTCATCGGCCAAACCTTTTCCCAACTATGTTGGGGTCGGCTTCCAGTCTAACCGGATTCAGCCAAATATCAGTGTTTTACAAGGAGCGACTGCCTATCTGACCTCCTCAACCCGATACCCCTTAGTTAGACTGGTCGTCAGACTGTCTAGCTTCTGACTACCTTTAACGACAGTCAAAGATGTATGAATAACAGCCGGGACCCAACATTTTACGTGCCTCGCTGAAACACGGAGGAACTCGTTATTTTATTTATTTATCTTCATACATTTGCCATGTTATGATAAAGAGGGTCACCCTTCTATGGACAAACAGCGTCAAGCGTAGATCTGAGATATTTTTTACCATCTAACAGCTTTCGTGAGAGCCAGGTAGCAGACGGACAGACAGCGAAGCCTTATTAGGGTCCTATTTTTCCTTTAAGTACCGAACTCTAAAATTATTTTAACTTTATTGCGAAATAAAGCTTAAGAAAGCAAACAACTTCATCCTATCAACTTAGTTACAAGAGGGCACTTGATTAGCAATGAATAGTAAATAGTGACGTCACAATACAAAGTCCGATACTCATGGACTTTACCTTAGATAAGTGATTACCTCCCACTTAATAAGTGCACGTGAAATGACACAACAGTTAAAGGTCGTAAGTCTTTTTTGAAGTAGGAACGAATATTCTTTAGGCTTATTGAAATAAAGTTCATCTTGGCGTGTCCTTGCCTTACTGAAGATTTGCGAGTGAAGTTAATGTTTCATAAAATATTTTTTTTTAAAGAAACTTTTACTTAACAAATTCGTTTTAAATATTCATTTATCGAATATGTATACATTCAAACATACATTTTTTACGTTCGGGACCATACCACCAATATTATGTAGTATGAGACAGCATACTACACTATTAGAGCGGCGTCCCTTTCTCACAGTTTCAATATCTCTTTATGGGATGTGTGCAGGGCCCTAATTCTGCTATTCACAATGGCCGAGGAACAATGGCGATTGAATTAAACTTTTAACTTTTCTTATTCTCTTAAGCATTTGGACAACACAATCATTGGAAATTATTGTATTTAGTAATTGTATTGACCGTGAGTGTTAAACCCCGTACTGAATTTCCAATTATTTTGTAGGAAAAAATACCAAAAAATTAAATTTTAAGCCAATTTCCATTACTTCATCGGCCATTGTAAATAGCAGAATCGGGGCCCAGGTCGCTTACTCCAAGTTCCTTCACACAAACGGGCACTCAGTATGCGCCCGCGCCGTGATAACCGTGTGAGCAGCTAAAGATCAGCGCTTATCTGTTCGTCCGTTTGTCCTCTATCCCGACCTTGTGTGAAACTAGGTGATATGGTCATTATTCACGCCTATAACGGGTTGATTCTAGAGTTAAGATAGGTTGAGTGAAAATGTTTTTGAGATGCCTATTTTAAACGCTGAATTTGTGCCAATGGACAAATTGTCAAGAGGGTAAAATTCGATTTTTATAATTGTTTCGTTTGCGGAAATTCCTCTTAAATTCTGAATCAGTGACACATGTGTGGGCCAATTGACAAATTGTAAACAGAGTAAAATTCGTTTTTTTTTATTAATTTTTTTGTTTCTCGAACTCCCATCAAAAATATTTGAGGAAAACTTTCTTTAAGAAATGATTGCTTTTTTACTAACGGAAGCGGTGTTTATAGTAAGCGTGTAGTTCGACACACACGTTGTTTATAGTTATCTCACAGTTAACAGTCCAGGATAACTTATAGAGGTTGCGAGTAAGTAAAAAATTAGCTGTTGCTCGGGTTGCCTTTGTGTTAATCCAAGATGTCAGCACCTCCAAACAAAATTTCATCAAAATCGGTTCAGCCGTTTGACTTAAAGAGTTAATAAAAAACACATATTACACTATACTTCCGCATTTATATTGTTTGTATGAAAATCTGCTATTTTACATGTATTCAAATTTTAAAGGTCCATCTTAGGGTTTTTTTAAGCATTGGCGCCTGATAAACGCAACACGCATTTTTTTCAAATGTATATTGCTACAACAAGACTTTAGGCGAATTCAACTCTTTTACTGAAATAAATCGAGATTTATTTAATTACTCCTTGTTTGCAATCAATAATAAGCACTTAATTCCTATATGAAAATCCAATATTTAATATCGAAGTGTAGTAAAAACCGCGGGAAAAAGCTTGAAACAAAATGGCGTGTAAGGTCATTATTTTTTATTTTTAAATTACACTAATAACAGTTCACTGCATTTATTTAAGGTCAACTTTAATGTTTTATCTAATTAAAGTTACGGAAGAGGTTTTATATGAAATAGTTGCGAGTTTTTGTCCGCCATCTTGTTTATATTTATTAGTCGCAGCTAGAAACTTCTGTGGAAGTTGAGTTGTTAATCTTAGCCTTAAAATTGACTGAAAAAGTACATATGGATTGAAAATCTTTTTACTTCTAGCCAAATAATTGTAGCTCTATATTTTTAAAAAAAAACGCAATTTTTTAAATTAGTAACTTCTTATGTGAGATTATACCTGTGTCACTTACTTCCCATTCTCCAGAATCCAGAGAGGCACATGTTTTTTTTTTTAATATCAACATATTTGACATTATCATAACTGTATATCTATAGAGTATAGAAGCATATTCTCATGTCAAATACTGTTTAGTTTTAAAAATGTATATATTATATGTACTCACCAAATACCAGTTTCTAAAACTAGGTCTACTGTCTCCGGAAGTTCCAGCCGGAATCCTGAAATAAGAAAGGTGTAATTAAAAACTTAATGATATGATTATCAAAAATAATAATAAATAGAAGTTATATGAGAAGCTTTAGAATATCTTATTCTTAGGTCATTGAAGCTCTTGACTAGCGTCTTATAATTGGACGTATTTATGCAAACTAGAACCAACCCACACTTTGAGTGAAATTGAGTTATATATGTAGATAGGCTGTTTATGGTGTAATACATCATCTCAGAAAACATCCTGGCCGATATAGCAAGCCACAAAGCAAAAATGAGCCGTTTAAAGGTACCAACCCGAGTTTGAGTAACATTTTATAAGCAAAACGGAACGCACCTTTAAAACAAATCCTGATTATCTCAAAACTAATATGTTGTGGGTTGGTTCTAGTTTGCATAACTACGTCCATTATTATAATCATCGTCTAAGAATATCATTGAATATGTTATTTAGTAGTTTCTTAAGTTTACGCGAATGTTAGACATCGTTGTTATTCTTATGTTATTTAGGACCGATTTTTCAATCGCCAGATAACTTTTATTTGAGGAATAAATTAAATATGGCCGTTTGACATATTTTATATACAAAAGCTGTCAAATGTCAGACTTATTCGTCAGATAAAAGTTATCTGGCGATTGAAAATTCGGCCCTCTGTTAATCTTTTGCGTCTGTGCCCGCATTACATTTCACAGACCAAAAACATTTCAATCATTGTCTATTGGTGTATAACCTACTTTACGAACACATACGAACGTTGTTTAATAAGGTATAAGAGGAGTTTATTTGTTACTTTAACTTAAATAGTGTTTTCTTACCATCAGCGATTATCCTCTGTATAATACTGGTCATGTCTTTGACCTCAGCCGCGTAGAAGTTTTCGCCGCTGTAGGGGCTTATACCTAAATCTGAAATGTTGCTAAGGGATTCATTGGAAAATAAGTACATAAACACTTTTTAAACTATTATATGGGTGCTATTATTTTAAGTAGATACTGTGACTGGCTCTCGGAGGGGGAAAATATACTATAATATTCATTATAGTCTGTGGGATAGTTATATCCCTGCTGGTCAGCTGACAGCTGGTCAATGGCGTCCCACCTTTGATTTCTTTCTCAACTTTTATAGTTCAATTCCCATAATTAAAATTAAAAAAATACCTTCTTCCAAAGATCCTTCTTTATAGACCTTTTGGTGAATGATTTTTGAAATGACTGCTTCCGCTTTGGGTTTAGCGGAAAAGAATGTCAGACTTCTACTGACTAAAACCCACCCATGTTCTGTGCTATGCCCTCTGTGTTCCAGGGCCACGGTAACCCTTTCCTACAATCCCGCTGCCCCCGCAGGTTATCGAGTAGAGCTTGGTCTAGAATTATGAAGATGGTTATTAATTATATTTGCATAATAAAGGATACAGTTGAGCATATCCAGCATGGAGCTGGGATGGTCTGGCGGCGGCGGAGGCGGCGCCCCAGCGCGCGCGCCCGCCACCGCGCGCAGAGTGTACGCGCGCACGTACTCCTTGCGAATGTCGTGAAAACGGGCGTAGTACGTCGGCAGAGAGAGATCCTTGCTGCATGCCTCGGGGTGGAGACATTGTCTGGAAGAAATAACAGTGGTATTAGCTACTGGACATCGAAAATTCAATACGAGAGTGGTGAATGACTGGCCTGTTGCTCTAGTGGTAAGTGACCCTGAATGATTTACCGGAGTTCGTGTAAATGTGGCAAACCCCTTTTCATTTACAAGCCAAGTTATATTGTCACCCAATAGCTTTTTCCCAACTTTGTCGGGGTAGGTTTCCAGTCTAACCGGATTCAGCTAAGTACCAGTGTTTTACAAGGAGCGACTGCCTATCTGACCCCCTCAACCCAGTAACCTGGGCAACACGATACCCATTGGTTAGACTGGGTGTATAAATGTAAATGCATACGTGTATAAATTGACTAAAGCCTTTCTAGCCTGAATAGATTCAACACAAAACTCCCTAAACCTGATGTACTGTAAAAATGTATATATTCAATATGTTAAAACATTTCTTCTTTTTTCATCCTAATACACAATACTGAAAGTAAATAAATGTATTCTTTCTTATCAAGAATCTCTGCATTCAAATTAAAATTCCCGCTTTTCATAAGTTAACCTAAAAATACAAAAACTCTAAAAAGAAATAATCTTTTTCCAATCACAACGAAATCTGAATGTCATTTCCATACATTATTTTACCATACCAATGCATTGATTGAGTTCATTCAAAGCTAGGATAACAATAGATAGTAAAATCTAAAATAATTTACCATACATTTACCTAAATATACATGAAATTGTATGTGATGTAAGAGATATGGATGGTTAGATTACAGAACGTAATTATGCAGAACCGCGATGACCTTTAAAAGGTTAAATGTATGGGAAAATAGTATTGTTTATTTTTGGTGAAACTAAATTACATATGTATGTAATCGCGGTGTGGGGTCGTTGTTGCACGGTACGAGATTTTTTTATTCTTTACGATAATTTGGGTAAATGTTATCGGGATGACAGTTCAACCTTTTAGACAAAAAACGATAGTTCGAAGTTCAAATGTCAATAGGAAAGGAACTATCGTAAAGAGGTTTTGTGAAAAGAATTTATTATTTAATCTCTGCCAATTTGTTTTTTTTTTATATATTTTTTTTTAACTACAGCCCTTAGCTCCCGGTATCTTTATTGCAGGATGTCGAAATTATTTAGGCTGTTTTAATGTAAATTACATTGTCTTTCAATCAATTGGTATAAACGATTGCTTCACAATACATTGCGGACTCAAGGTGCTCTGGTATCAAAAGAGATGCATGATTGGTAGCAATGTATTTGAACTGTCATTATTTCTCATCTCGTCTAACAAAAAAAAAACAGTCAGTGAAAAATCGTTGGAGATTTTTTTGTCGTGGTCTAACGGAAACAGTATGGAAAACTGTTCTTATTATATGTTTACCGGATGTGGACAGATTGGAATCGTGTTCGGACGATTTTAAAAGCACTTTTTGGCATAACCTGCCCTAGAATGACGATCAGTAAATTGGTGTGACGTAAGGTTCATTTTGGCTTGACGTCTTACTGAAGAAAAGGCTGTATTATGGAATGAAGATACGATAGAGGGTATTTTTGGTGTGGAAATTATATTATTTTAATTTTTAACTTCAAGTGTGAGGATAAGATATGTGTTTTCGTTCATTTCTATGAAATCACAAATCAACACAACCTCAGGCATTGTTATACTGTATCGAGACGGACTAACCTAACGTTAGAATTCAGAAGATAAGGAAAACAAATAATGATTTGAAGAAAGAGATCAAGGAAACTGCACCAATGAGCTTTGAAAACAGGTTTATTGCCGTTGTGGAACAGAGAAACTGATATGCATTGTAGTCCGCTCATTCATGTGGATTTCCACCTGGTCAAAACGCAAAAACACTTGCATGCCAGCCTCTTTGGGAAAGCCAGGAATTTAAGCCTCTAGGCCATATGGGATACTAATGGATATGGTCCTGCTTTATATGCAGTATTTTTAATAAGAAGTTCGTTAACATACCTTAAAGGAGGCTGTCCGTCCGTCACGAGCCTGAAGAGTGGTGAGTGAGGGTCCACCTGCAGAGATCTCACGAACTCGTCGAACTGGAAGCAGAAATAAAAGAAATATTAACATCAGAATCTATCCACAATACATAAGTGATTAATAATTAAATTAATTAAGGACCAGGTTTCTTCCGGCGTAGTTGTCACGTGAATGAGAAGACAACCTACTAATATTATAAACAACAAAGTTTGTGTTTATAATATTAGTAAGTGAACATTTGAATGAACGGTTTTCGACGCAATTTGGTTAAAGATAGTTTATTAAATAACATAACCACCATAGGCTGATTTTATCCCGATTTTACGTTTCAAGAGCTGGCATACAGTAATATTAATAATCCCAAAGTCAAATAATATCTTTACACAAGCCGTCCTTCGTATAACCGCGGAAATTAGACGTAATCAAATCAACAAGTCATTACAAGTGTCTGGTACTGCCCTAAGCACGGTGACCTTAATGCAGCGGTTAAGGTGAATACAGAATAGATGTGATCACATAACTTGGATGTTTGGAAGTTATAAATAAAGTATGCCTATTTCATAGTGATTGGTAATTGTCCATAAGTAACAGTGAATATTAATATAACCTAAAAGAGAAGTACTTGTATGTTAATTATATGGCGGTAATTTTGTGGCGGGAGTGATCTTTTTTTATTCGTCGCCTTTTCCGTTTGTGTAACCAATGGTATAAAATCTTTTATTTCTCGTATCAAGAAAGCAATGGTTTTACTATATGTATTGATAAAAGAAGAAAAAATGGCCGTCCGGCTAAAACCAATTAATAATTTTCTATTCTAACAATTTTCATAAAAAAACCTTCCTTGATGCAGTCCAAAAAAAAACCATAGTATAATAAGTACCTACATCTTAACATACAACCTCTTTCGTAACCTAATCAAATAACTCACTCAGAAGCAATTACGAATTTGAATGGATGACGGACGCCTGTCATTAAACGATACGTCAAGTGCAGCAAAGATAATCTTTGCTATTGAAGACCAACAGTCAAAAAACTACTAAGCCGGTACATGTGTACACAGCCTTACAAAGTTATTCAAGAACGTGTTATTTTCATCAATTATAATATTTTTTCTCACAAACAATACTTCTAAGTTTAATCAATGATAATAGCAGTAAAAACTGCCAAGTGTGTGTTTTATATTTACACGAGTTCCGTACAAAAAATGTTAGTTACGTAGGAGTATTTGTAAGTGCGAATAGAAAATATTTAATTTACGTAAATAAGTTAGACAGTTAAGACTTTTCACGTTTGAATGATAGTTTTTTGTTAAACTTAAACAGTATTTGTTAATAAGAAGTTGCCAAATAAATCAAGAGAAAAAAAAACCTAAATTTTATGGAATTAGCAATTTAAAGTCCTACTTAGTGACTGAATTCTCATTCAATTTTAAGCCTATTCAAGTTATTCTGTTGCTGCCTCTCTTTTTTTAAAGCGTTAGGCAGTGGCAGGCAGGGCCTCAATTCTCCTATTTACAATGGCCGATGAATGGCAATCGGATTAAATTTGAAACTATTCCTATTCTCTTAAGCATTTTGCCAAAACAATAATTGAAAATTCGTGGTATTGACCGTGAGTGTTCCGCCCCCTATCGAATTTACAATTACATACTGTGTTTAAAAATGTTTAGAATAATACGAATTGAGTCAATTTATCGAATTTTTATTCATTCATCGGCCATTGTAAATAGCAGAATTGGGGACCAGATATAGAATATTTTAGATGGGGCTGCATTTTTATCCTCCGGGTAATAAATCCTAAAAACATCCCGTTATTTCGTTTTTTACATACCTGATACACAACAGGGGATTTCTTATTTACCTACGTAACCCTAATAGATGATTGACCAGGCGTGCACCAGAGATGCCAAGTTTTACATAATAGTTATGTATACATATTTGAATAATAATAAATTAATATTGCATAATTGTGTTATTATTAAATAATTTATTATGTAAAACTCTATTTTAATTTACGTATCTCTATATCTTTATTTTTCGGGGAAACCTAGGAACTGAATGTGCTAGAATGATCAGGTTTCTGTTAAAAAAACATATCCCACCAAAAACATTAAATGTAAAAAAATGCCAAGTCTCTCGATGCAGTCTTTCCATCGTAAAAAGTTTTGAGATCTCATAGAAGCCAAGTCCTATTCAAAATATTTTGTAGTTATAAATCAACATTTAGTAATTGTATCAATAGTTTTCTTTATATTATAATTATAGTGACTTGGCAATGAGCACAAGAAGAAACAAATAAAACGGCATATTTGTAGGAGTTGAAAGTTACACACACCGCATGCGTAAACATTAATATCACAAAATTAATTTTCTTTTGGTTTATCCGTGTCGTCCCAACCGAATTTCGGCAACGGCAGTCAGTCTTAGTGTACTCTCGATTCATTTACTTTCATAAAGCGATGGCCCGTAAGGTATTCTTAATTATTGTATTGGAGCATGTAGTCGGTAGTGACCATCATGATTCACACATAACAAATAATCTGATCACTGGTCTCGTCAGTAACATTTGCACATAATTCCAGGCATCAAGCAGCTTTTAATTTGTGCTCATTGCCAAGTCACTATAATTATAATATAAAGAAAACTATTGATACAATTACTAAATGTTGATTTATAACTACAAAATATTTTGAATAGGACTTGGCTTCTATGAGATCTCAAAACTTTTTACGATGGAAAGACTGCATCGAGAGACTTGGCATTTTTTTACATTTAATGTTTTTGGTGGGATCTCATTTATTTTTTGTAAGTGTATTTCTTTCTTTTTTTTTAGGTGTCATAATTTCTAGGACTTCAGCTACTGCTTTGCTTAGAACCCATTCTCTATCTCTATCTCTTTTGTTTCTTCTCTGAGACTTCGTTACTTCTAATGTAAACAAGCTTAAACTTATATATATATGCATATATATCTACTAACTTACAAACTATAGCTAAACTAAACTAAATAACACGTAAAGTTCTCCGAATATCAATTATCACTACAATATTTTTTAGTTTCGAAATGGTTTTTCATAGACAGGTGGCGCTATCAAATGAAAATTATCGAATTATTCTGAAGTACTACTTAGACTGCGCTTTGTAACGAAACCATAGCGCGATTCAGACACGTACAACGCCATCTATCGAGCGCGCATACAATATTTATCGCAATACAATGGAGTTTTAGCTTTATTAATTTAATGAATTATGAATTTTATGTATTAATTTGTATTAATGATAGTCTGTGTATTACATTTATATTATTCTTTTCTATTCTATGTATGTATTCATCCAATTGAATAGGTACTTAAACAACGAACAAAGTTAACAATGCAGTCAAAATCCATACATAATGTTCTTGCCAAACCGCAAATATAAAATTGTTTTCTATGGCATATTATTTTTTAATGTTTTTATAATTTTTCCTTTATATGTGGCTAAGGACCTATCTTGGTGCAAAATTTGAAGTTTCTAAGTCTGCTAGAAGTACCTTAGATTTTTGATGATCTGTCAGTGAGTCAGTGAGTCAGTGAGTGACAAAATGGTGTAACTTTGATCGACCGTAACTCCTAAACCATTAATTCAATTGGCATGTAATTTCGAACTTAAGCTTGTTCTAATGCCTACTATTATTCCCCGAAAAGCTAAACTCCTAGCTTTGTCCACGTCGAAGATACAGAGGGGGCGAAACAGCCGCGAATCGCTTCGAGAAAAGATGGTACGGCCGTGCCCGTTTTGCTCGAGACTTGGCAGGGGCACTGCCGTGCCCTCAGATTTTTAAGTGCATTCTCCATGCGTCTGAACTTCTTTTATTAATCGAATAAAAACATTCAATACAATAACACATTATTTAATTCTCGTAAGATATATATATATATTTAATTTTAAATCAAAGTTATTTCATTTCCAATAGCTCTAAAAATGCACTTTAGGACCTTTAGCTGCAACAGATTTATTACCCCTGGATGCCCAGATTGTCGTTCTATTGAAAAAAAAACTCTAAACGTTTTATACCAAAACAAAACATACATTGGCCAACAATAACACACAACGCCATCTAGTGTCAAACTAAGCAAAACTTATATTATGAGTACATACTAGACAACAGGTACTACACACTATACAATACATATATTTGTAACTAGTTGTTGCCCGCGACTCCGTCTGCCTGGACTTCAGTTTACAGCGTTCGGTGGTTCCCGTTTCCATGGACATACATCCCCTTAGTGATCTTATATCTTTTACACACCTTTTTAATTTTCCATCGGGAGTTATTTCAAAAATCTGTGTAAAAGGTAGCCTTTGTTCTTTTCTATGTCAATGGCTATATGCATGCCAAATTTCTTCGAAATCCGTTTAGCCGTTTTTGCGTGATTGAGTAACAAACATCCAAACATCCACACTTTCACATAATTTATAATATTAACAAGGAATAGTAAGGATATACATTAAACAAAAGAACATATTCCATAACCTACCAAAGTAAATAACATAATCGACATAGCAACAGTCCAGTCCCAATAGCCAGCTAATTGGTGTGTTTTTGGCGGCAAGTGACAAGCGTGGCCGGGCATCGAACCCGGGACGTCGGTACGCGGCGGTACTGTTAGGAACAGGTTACCGGTACCTGTCGGCTGTCGCGTTGGTAAACATCGGTGCATTTCCGTAGCTTGCTATGTATATTTGTTGATAATTTTTTGGAGCAAGGTTTAACTTTAAAGATAGGTTCACCTGACTGAGAAAAGGAGTTGGTTTGCAATTAGATTCGTATATTTTTTTAAGCCTTTATTTAGTTATCTTGGGTTTAGTTTTATATTCTTTCTGCATTCAAAAGTTTGCAGAATAGATATATTTTTAAAAACTGATTTCATTGGTAGTATTTTTTATCAAATTATATATGGAGGTTAAAATAGTTTTTAGTTTCAGACGATTAAGTATTTTAGCACTGATCACAGGCATTGGCAGACTGTTTAAGAACAATTAATTTAAATGTTTATACGTAGCGTAAATCTCAGAATCCAATTAGTATTTAATTTTCTACAAGCTTAACTAAAATATTTTGATAGGAATGGAGGATAGGACGACAATAAATATTTTATCACCTAAGAGCAATAGAATTTAGTTTTTTTAATAGATAATAACATTAATAACTATAATAAGGTCTGTCGCTGTTTGTAAAATTCAATTGAATTAAAAAGATTTCAAGACGGCCCCATTTCACATTAAAAAGAAACGCAAAAAATTAGAAGACTAGACTTGAAGTTCTCAAAATAATCGTTTGATGGTCGAAATATTGTGCTATCCTTTATAAATTATGTAACGAGAAAGAAAAGATGCCTAATACCTAAGTTAAAGTTTGATTTTCAATTATTCAAGGCAGTTTGTATTTAATAATGTTTTCTCAGTTTTTACCGGTGTAATAAAACGCGACATTAAAATGCAAATAAAATGCGCGTAAAAGTAAATAAACAAATAATTTTAATGTTACTTCATATAATTTGCGAACCGGTTTCCATCCGCATCTATCATTGAAACTGGTTATAAGCGGTTTTTACCATTTAATAATAAATAATTACACTTGTAATACAAAATGAACTTTAGCTTGTGTTACATAAGGTCTGTTTTTGATTATCGAAGAATGCCTATAAATATTTTCACAAATGCTGTGTATAGATTTTAAATTTCGAAGGGCATACGACCTTTCTAGGAGAAAGAGATGTAAGATGTTGCAATCAATGAGACAAAAGAGTGCGAGCGTCCTGTGAATGAATAATATGTGTAGAACCAATAGATAAAGCTTGTTTTACGCACACACGCAAATAAGATTTGTTGAAAGCGCGGGAGAAGTCATAACTCATGATTTAATATACCTGTTTTTTAAGTACAATTATTTCTGTATTATTTATCGAATATAAGTTTTAATTCTCTCACAAAAACAACGTCTTATTACTTAATTTCACTCTTTTCTAGTCACATTTAATGTTAAAACAACTATTCAAACTTCAACTAAAATATATACAAACTATGGAACTAGTTTAAAAAAATCGTAAAGGTGGCATAGTTTGTAGAAAAGACACCAGAGGGCTTTTTAATTATTTAACTGATATATTCAATTCGTTTGACCGCAAGATTCGATTGCTTTAAAATACTCTCTACAAAGAGATCCATCTATCAGATCTACAGTGAGGTACCTCTATTATAATGAGAAAGCACAGCTGGTATAATATCAACATTTTCATTTAATTGAAATGAAACTACTTTTACGGATTTTATCGCGGTTTAATTTTAGATTTTAGTTCCCGACGCGGCGACGTTTCGAAACCTTTGCAGGTATCATGGTCACGGGCAGACTGAGATGGCGTTCGTCTCGACAGAAGATATTGTTTCATTTCAATGTCTCACATTCGGGTAAACCTAAGAAACCACTATTTTCATTTAATATATATACCATACAAAACAACACTAACTTGGTTCAAGACTTCCTCCGAGGAGGGTCGCGATCGAAAGTAACCTCAAAAACTTAGTATCCGCCTTAACTTTTTGTTAAGTACAATCATACACAGTGGTTTCTTAGGTTTACGCGAATGTGAGACATTGAAATGAAACAATATCTTCTGTCGAGACGAACGCCATCTCAGTCTGCCCGTGACCATGATACCTGCAAAGGTTTCGAAACGTCGGGAACTAAAATCTAAAATTAAACCGCGATAAAATCCGTAAAAGTAGTTTCATTTCAACAATCATACACGTCAAGTTTCATTATACCATAGAGTTTATAATAAGTTTAGTTTAGGTTCATAATTCATAATCCTGATGGCTATGGTCTTCTGCTGTTCAGCCTTTTTGCTTTGATAATTTAAATGTTTAATTTATTGTTTTAGTAACTTTAATTACCTTAACAGATTTTTTTGTTTAGTCATATAGTATTTTCTGGTCTTTAATCGAATAATATTTTCTGTTCAAACGGTTGTAACTTATATTTTATTTATTTTTTATTTATTTATTTATCAGAAAACAAACGGTCACACAGTTATCATATAATAAAGTTAAACATTAACATAAACAGACCTATAGTTTCCTTAAAGTTACAATATATCTTAACAAGAACAGCTTAAAGTTATTACAAGACCAAAAGAAATGATAGAAGTATTCAAGAAGTACCGGAGAAGATGATGATAACATGGTTAAACCATTAATAATTAGTTTAACCATATCATCATCATCATCCATTACATTTATCAGTCGAAAGCTTTTTTAATAGAATTTAATGTACAGCAGAAAATATCAATATCAGACAGTCTATCACTATCATTATAAAATTTACATGCACGCCTTATGAACATGTTTTTACAGTAGGATGTTTTACATTTGGGGATACAGAATAATTCTTTTTTACGACATCTACGCTCATGTCTTCGGGGCACTCTAAATGATATGTTATGCAGAAGCAAGGGGACGTCCAAAACGTTATTGATTATTTTGTATAATAAGACCACGTCTATGCAATCTCGACGCACTTCCAGAGATTTGAAGTTATGACCTTTTAATGATTGTTCATAATTAGAATGGTTAAAACCCATTCTAAAATCAAGGGCCTTTAAGAATTTTTTTTGAATATTCTCAATTCTGTATGTATGTACCTTAAAGTTCGGTTTCCAGACAGCACAAGCGAATTCTATTCGACTACGAACGAAACTGTTGTACAAAATTTTGTACGTCAACGATTTTTTAAAGGGTTTACCAAGACGCAATATTAAGCCTAATTGTTTATATGATTTTTTTAGCATTGCATCAATGTGAGGTATAAAAGTCAGTTGTGAGTCCATGATAACACCAAGATCTCGGATCTGTGACACTCTGCTAAGACACCTGTCATTTAGTTTGTAATCGTGAATTAGAACTTTACGTTTCCTGGAAAAGGTTATAACGTGACATTTATCAAGATTTAAAAACAAATTATTATCATTGCAGAACTTTTCAAAATTATTTAAATCTTGTTGTAGGAGCTCACTGTCTTTGTTTTCACGAATAACACTAAATATTTTTGTATCATCCGCATACAACAAAATGTCAGAGTGTGAAATATATTTGTTTAAATCATTTATATATAATGTGAATAACAGAGGACCTAGATGGGATCCCTGTGGGACTCCTGAAGTGACATTTTTTTGTTCGGATTTGAAACCTGATAGAACAACACATTGATTTCGATTTTCGACGTAAGACTTGATCCAGCGGAAAAGGTCACCGTGTATGCCGAGGTGCCAGAGCTTAATTAATAAGCTTTTATGACAAATTTTATCAAAAGCTTTAGCAAAGTCAGCATAAACAGCATCAACGCTGTACCCCTTATCCATAGCATCAAGAATTTTAGTGGTAAACACCAACAGATTACTATCAACAGAGCGACCCTTGTAAAAACCGTGTTGTTCATGTGCAATATGACGATGAACTACACTAAAAAGTTGTTCTGTAACAATTTTTTCACATATTTTACTAAATTGACATAGTTTAGATATGGGACGATACTTTTCAATGTCGCTACTAACTGGCCCTTTTGGTATGGGAGTTATCCATGCCGATTTCCAAATAGCCGGAAAACAGCCTTCCTTTATAGATTTTGTGAGGAGAATAGTAATTGGTTTTGCCAGCGAGACAGCACATCTATGAATTAACAGAGGATGCACTCCATCAGGCCCAGCTCCTTTATGTATGTTAACTGCTTTAAGATATTTAAGAACTGTAATTTCGTTAAATTCAATAGAATTGACATCGATTAACGCGTCTAGAGGAGGGGTTAAATTTTCAACCTGAAATGATTCGAGGTTTGATTTTTCAAAGACAGAATGAAAATGATTATTAAACAGATTACAAATTTTTTCACCATTTGTTGTCCACTCACCCCTATAGTGCATCGATGAAGGTATACTATTATCAGAAAAGAAGGATTTAATATAAGACCAAAAGAAGTCGGGATTACTTTTAATTCTATTCTCCGAGAATGATAAGTAACTATTATAACACTCAGATTCTATTTTCTCAGATCTTTTTCGTAACAATTTAAAACTTTCATAATCAAGAGGGTTCCTGTAACGCTTCCATAGCGAATGGTACTTACGCTTTTCATTTAAGACCTTTTTTAAAGAATTGCTATACCAAGCTGGAACTTTGGTTGATGAACGTAACTTACGTCGGGGAACGTTTAATTCAATTAAATTATTTAGAAAACTGTAAAATTTACTAGCACTAGATTCTGTGTTTAAATTTAAAAAGAAAGCAATCCAATCGACATTTGTCAATTTGTCATTAATCTCTTCGTAATTAGCCAGATGGAAGTTATAACAAAAATGTGGACGAGATTTAAGGGGTGGTTGGTGATCAAAATTCAAATCGATCAAAAGAGATTTGTGGTGTACATCTTCTGTAACGATAGGGCTATCACAAGGAACAACTACACAACTCGAAGAGCAGAACACCAAGTCAAGGATCCGATCGTTTACATTACTTACAAAATTGTTTTGTTTCAGCCCGGTAAATGCCAGAAAGTCACTGACCACTTGTATAGCAAAACTACTACTAGGTGATATCTGTATGTCAGAATCTGACCATATGGCTCCAGGAATATTGAAATCCCCAGTAATTAAGAAAATGTCTCTCGGACGATTGGATATAATTGTTCCGGCGTTGTCCATAAAGTTGCTTAAAGCATCACTATGGCCTGGCCCATGTGGCAAGTAAATACAACAAATATTCAAATAACGACACTCTGACTTATTAATAGTAAAAGTATGTCCTTGATTTCGGATATCTAAGGGGATAGACACCCACACACAGTCACAGTAAGCACGTGAAGGCACGGGCCAGTCGCGCAGCTCCGGCAGGTACTCAGCACGCACCGCCACGGCCACACCACCACCCCTACCTACCCCACTCTCGGCAAGTGAACGATCACAACGAAAGACAGTATATCTCTTATCAAAATACTCTCGGTTATTAAAATCGGAAGTCAACCAGGTTTCAGTAAGGCAGATAAAGTCAAAATCCGCAAGTGACACCCGAGAAAAAAAGGTATGTGATTTGGTACGTAATCCCCTTACATTCTGGTAATAACCGTTAAATAGTTTGTTTACTATCACAGTAACATAAAACAAGTATAGCTATATGCAGAGTGAGACCCGATAAACATGACGCATGACAATAAACATAAAAGGGTAGCAGCGATAACGTAAACAAAAGACAGCAACGAAATCTATAATAAGTATAACTGTTTAAATCCCCATTTGTAATTAATTTAGAACGAGTTGTATAAATTATTAGACAATAAGTGTTGATTTTAATACTGCAAATAGATTGGAAAACATTAAGACTTATAAAAGTTTTGCTTTTATCCAATGAAAATGAAAATAACGTCAAACCTTTCTTAAAACATGTAAAATAAGGTACAAAATAACGTATACGGCATGTAAACATAGACAAACACAGGTTGTTTAATTTACCCAGTATGATTATTATTTTAGACACTACATAGAAACGCAAATAAAAACCTCACCTCAACTTAATTAAGTCTGACTCATCACTGATACAGATAGCACGGTGTTTATCGTTTTTTCGCAGATATATCTTACAATCGCGTATCCATAGATATGTATATTGAAGTTCCGCCTTGAGTTCTCTCGCCTGCTTCAATAACAATTTGTTTGCTGGCGTGAGGTGATCTCCTACATACACGGTGACGGCGACGCCCGGCAGGCCTATCTCAGCGGTGGTGAGGCCGCGGCGGGCACGGACTGCTGCCAATAGCTCGTTCTTACGCTTACGCTGTGTGAACCGCACGATTATGGCGGGGGGTCGCAACACCTGGGATGATTCATCGTTACTGCCAAATCGGCGAACACGGTGAATGGTGTCGACGTCACTCTCCAACAGCGCAAACCCAACGCGCAAACATAAGTCGCGGAGGATCGAGTATAGGTTTTCTCCCTTTGTAAATGGTATGCCAGAAATCTCCAGGTTGTTAAGCATTGAAAATTGTTTGGCGTTATTACATTCCTTGATCAGGGACTTGATAGACTTGTCAGCATCTTTGTAGACCTTAGAAGTGTCGGACAGGACGAGGACTTCCTTTTCGGCAGTGTTCAATCTATCCTTAAGGGCTGACAAATCTGCCTTTATTATATTTTGTTCTTCAACCAAACTCTCGGACAGCGATGCGACCCTATTAATCTGTTCCTTGATATCAGAGGTTATATCTTGACGCATTTTCTGGAGGTTGTCGTTGTGTGTCGTAGTGAACGTGGACAGAAGAGACACAATATCCTTACGGAAATCAGATAATTGTTGACCAATTTCACAACTGTGATCTTGTATTTTACGCTTCCTTAATGTCACCTGGGGATCATTGGTAAAAATAGTCGATAGATCCGGTTGAGATCCACCCATTGGTATCCGATCTTCAATAGATGAGGAGTCCATTTTTATATTTTCAGTTTGTGATATGAATTCACATGATAAACATTGATTATAAGAAAATAAGCGAAAAATCCAAAAGTTATTCTCAAAATAATAAAAAAGGACTGACATACTTAAACATTATTCCCCGCAACATACTTTTGTTCATGACTGTACAGTTAAAAAACAAGTTCTGCAATAACGAAGGGAGTACTTAAGGATACGGTGCGCCTGCGCAAGTACTTCCTCGATTCGCGAAACTGGCCTAAAATGATCATCGAATGTTCTCAGGCTGATTGAAGACTGGTTTTAGGGTTTCATATCGAAATGAGGATGTTAAAACCATATTGCTGCAGCTTGATTGTGAGTACTGATTGTTTAAAATGGTCAAAAGATAAACTACGCTTTCGAAAAGTTGAAATAACCCTAAAAGGCTATATACATAAACTAAATTAAGTCGAGTTCTTTTTTAAAATGTTTGCTTTACAAGAAACATACGATCAAATGATTTCAATGACTTATGCTTGCACGACGATGACAGTTGTAACTATTTTCAAAATCTAAGATGGCAGATTTCAAGATGGAAGCCAAAACAAGTTAAAGGAAAATGTGTTTATATTAACTGCTTAACTTATTAATACTCCTTACGGTATTTTTTATAGAAATAAAAATTAATTAAATGATTCCGTACCCTTGACGTATCCATTACGTTAAGGGTACGGAACCATTTAATTTTGGATTCTGATTCAGACTTACCATACTATAAAAATGTTTGCTCTTATTTCTCGCGTGTTATTACGGTTTTTGAACTCCGGCCCTTTTCTTATTTTCTTAAAGAACTGTTATCTTTTGGAACTAACGTGTTGAAGGACTACATGTCAGGTTGTATTTGGTGAGACTTCGCCTGAATTGAGCGATGTGATTACATTTAAGATTGCCTTAGATAAATTACATTTATACGTCATTATCCTTAAGGTTTATAGATACGTGCAAATGTCAAATTTTTGTCTGCACGGATGGCTGGATGGTATACATCGATAGATAGATAGATGGATTCGATTTTACTATAACCTCAAGCATAAAAAAACTATCTTTGTAAAATGGAAACGTACAACCGACTTCAAACAAAAACTACTGATCCAAACTTGATTTTTATGGGACCAAATGACGGAACAGAAGTTTCATCAAGTCCGAAGTTCTGAGGTGACACAACAAACATAAAAAATGATAAATTGGGAACCCCCTCATTTGAAGTCCTGAAGTCGGTTGAAAAACACGTCACTTGGAAGAAAATATTGTTAGGTTTTTGTTTAGTTGATGCCTTCTACCAATTTGAATAATATATAACAACTTGTCTACGCATTTTTGCAATTGCGTACATACTTGCCCACATTTTTTATTAGGTAAATAACAAAAAATGACTTTAAGCAATGCAATTTACATAACTAAAAGACAACTGAAAAGTGAAATCTTAATATATGCAGAAAAATCTCACTTGAAAACAATGAGACAAGCTCAAACACTTCTTGCATGTCTAGTTATTTAAAACCTATTGTACTTCACGCCTAGGGTTGCCAACATTTGTTGCCGAAATATAAGTACGCTACAAAAAAATATACTTAGTACGATGGCGGGGATGTGAGAGGGAGTTAAAATTTAATCCACGAAAGGCGAGTTCAAAAATAGCAAGATATTTCCTATTTTTTAAGTTTTAGTATTGCAAAATAAAAATATTCATCTGTTTTATAGAAATATAGTATTTTCACGTGCTATATTTTACTAGTACATAACTTTATGTTATAGTACTGTTGGCAGCCCTTATCACACATCGTTTTTAGAAGTGACACTTATTTACAGCACTAACACTTTGACATTATGCTGGGGTGAGGTTCTTCTACTTTTCCTAAGCTACTTCTAAAGAAGCTATTTATGTAAAATTCTTTAAAAGAGTTAACAAAAACAACAATCACAGTACCCTGTTTTGCAAACAATTCAGAATTCTCTCTATCTATAAGTCTGGCAATTAGCCATTATCAGAGTACAAAAAAATATATTCAAATCTGTTTATTTCGATGAAAAAAAAAGTAATCTATATCTATACTAATATATAAAGCTGGAGAGTTTGTTTGTTTGTTTGTTTGAACGCGCTAATCTCAGGAACTACTGGTCTAAATTGAAAAAATATTTTTGTGTTGAATAGACCATTCATCGAGAAAGGCTTTAGGCTATAAACCATCGCGCTGCGTCTAATAGGAGCGAAGGTACAATGGAAAATGTGAAAAAAAAACAGGGCAGGTTTAAATCATAACTTATATCTTCTACCCGCGGGGACGAAGTCGCGGGCAACAGCTAGTTAATAAATAAAACTAAAGAGTTTGTTTGAACGCGCTTATCTCAGGTACTACGGTTCAAATTGAAAAATTCTGTTTGTATTGAATAGACCATTCATAGAGGAAGGTTTTAGGCTATAAACCATCACGCTGCGACTAATAGGAGCGAAGATACAATGTGGACAAGTATAAATCATGTGGGTAGGTATAAATCATAACTTATATCTTCTAACCACGCGAACGAAGTTGCGGGCAACAGCTAGTTCTAAATAATACATAAGTAACAAAAATCTATTACATCTAGATTGTAGGCCCTTATGGAGTCACAGTTGCGAACTTAAAATATGCATTTATTTTTAGCCACCCAAAAAACATAAAGGGACATTAATTGTAAACAATCTTATGTCACAGATGTGAGAAGCCAACAAACATCTTTTAGTAATAACCTTCTGAATGCCATACATTAACATTAACAAAGGTTAAACCTTATGTTTACCTAAATTAAGAATTATCTGACTTTAGAAAAAGTTGTAGCTTCATCTGTAGGTATGTTTTTGTCTTACCTATAATATGCAACCTCAACTAAAACACCTTACAAAAATAATACTTTTATACTAGCTGCTAAGTGCATATTAAGCGGTATTCTTCATATACAAATACACTCAAAAATAACATTTAGTATCAAAATCCAAATTTAATCTATTTTCATACGCGGACGCTTTGGTCATACATTTATTATATTTGGTATCAGTAAAATATTTTCAAAATCGGTTCAGTAGTTTCTGAGATCACAACAAAAAGTCACCCAAGACTCTTAAAACTTCTTGGTATTATTTAACAAATTACCTAACACGTATGGGACAACCGTGTAATCTTAACCATGGGACTCGTTAATTGTTGATGTCATTAATTAGAAAACTAAGTAGGTGTCAATGTGACGAAACCGCTGTCATTCTTGATGTTTTACATACATATGACATTAACTTAAGATTCTAAAAGGATCCCGAGATTATCAAGAAAGTTACTTTTTTTATTTCTCCCGCATTAAGGTATTTAATCCTTGTGTCACGGGGGATTCACAAACATACAAATCACGTGCAAAGTACAAAGACACCTCAGACTCAGAACAAGCATTCGTGGAACACACAAATGCTTGACCTACGCAGGGATCGCGCTCAGTAGGTTTGGCGTGGTGACCTCAACCACTGGGCGATTCGCTATTATTTTTATGTATTCTCTCCGTCGTAAAAATATTTTACTTAAAATAAAATTTCCTGCTCCTGAATTCGGACAATCCTGATAAATACGCATAAGTAAAATTAAGTTATGCAAATATAAAAAAAAATAGCTTGTTTACTAAAGTTTGTCATTGTGAACTTATAACTAACATACTAACTAAGTAAATCATCTTTATGTATTTACATTCATTTATTGTTGAAGACATCTTTGACGTAAAACCGTCTTATAGTCTATCATAATGCAATAAGTTCAAACTGACAAACTTTAAAGACAAGCCAATACAATACAATGAGCTACTCATTAGTTCTTAATAATCCTCTTCAACAAGTCAGTTTTGACGATAAAACCTTTAAGTACATGTTTTTTATGAGTATTATAAAAATGACATCAATCTTACTATATTGAAAACATATTGGTGATGTATAATTTTTGTTCAATTACAGAAATTAATACGAGACCTACAGACCACATAAACTCCATAGTTAGAGATTGAGCAAAGAAACGTAATGTTTAATTTTAACTTTCATTTCTTTTTAAATTATTCATAGAGACTATGTCTTATCTGACAGCATTAATTAATTTATGGACTTGCTTCTATGGCGTTAAACAGCCAAGGAAATCAGACCTCGAGCAAGCTCTATGGACTCCATTACGGCTTATACCTGCCTGGCCAGCGGGATTATCTGAAAGGGTTACCGTAGCCCCGGACAAGAAAGGCAAAAGAAAGAACAGGAGTAGGTTTTTGTCAGAAGTCGGACACTCCCTTCCGCTCAACCCAAAGCGGAAGGAGTCGTAACGATTTTTCATTCGAACACGGGGTCACAAGTTTGAGTCCTGACTGACTATCTATTTTTTCTAGACCTACTCTTTTCGTATTTCATATTAGACCTTTGTTTAGTCCTAGCTACTGCATTAGGTTAAGTAACCTGTAATGGTAGATTAGTGTGATAATTAAATAAATAAATAATAACTGAGTTTCAGATTACAAAAGCAGAAAAATAATACTTATTTCCCATTGAATTGGAATACAACGGTTTTCGAGATAACCATAAAAATAATTCTTTGCCTATGCTCTATCTATGTTCTATCTAGTCTGTGACGTGTCACTTTATTTAGAATAGAGATGTAAATGTACCGAGATCAAGTTAGGAGTCAGGGCTAAGACATTCATTTATAAATACATGATTTATTGGGTCATGTGTAATGGCGTGTCGATTTGGCAATAACTTATGCTTTTAATGTTCAATGCCATTTTATATTAACGGTATTTATAACTGTGTGACTGTGGTCAAATTAATTAAATAAATTACTTCGTTTTTTTTTATTATTGGCTGTATGTATTAGATTTTCTGCGATTTTAATATTATGTAGTGGTCCAAGTTAGAGGTGTGTATGTGTTTGGAATAGGCCTAATATTTCAAATGAAATTATGTATCATATAGATAAACGACATTTAAAGACTAAAACATTGTTTTTTTGTTTTAAGTCCGCACGGACCTAGTCGTGAATCTTAATATATTGTTTTTAATTAAAAAGAAACGATGCAAAGTCAACGTTCATAGTGAAACGGAATGTAAACAGTTTTATTTAACTTTTCATTATAAGTATACATTATTGTATCGTATATGTGGCCACTATATACAAAACAACATGCAACTCATAATAATAATATGACGCAAGTATTTTTTGCTCCTAAAGGCGCTAAGCCCATGCTATAAACATATTTGCATTAAAATGATTTATTGCAGTAATTAACGTAAAATACTTGCCATTTGTTACTTGTCAACCTCTGGATGTTACGATGTCATTACGTATTAAAAGAAAAAGCTAACCTCCATTTTGAATTTTTAAATGAGTCGAAAATTGTTCTTTACTTGAAAAAGGTGCACTGCAGGATCTGTTTTCTTTTTTTTGTGTATATAGTTCAATGCAAGAAGTTTGCGTGTATATTTTCACTTAACTACATTATCTGTGGAACTTCTACAGTTTACGAAATGCAGCCAATTTGTCAGTGGTGTCTTTAAATAATAAAAAAAATACATAAAACTTTGAATATCACAGGTAGGCCACCTAATTGTAATTTGCCGTATGCAAGTACTTAATTAAATCACCAATTAATAATAACTACACGTCAGTTTAAACTTCGTACTTCGTCCCATGCAAAATGACTTGCAAATATGAAAATACATTTCGTAAATTATGATAAGATAAACTTTGTGAAAATATTATCATTATAATCGATGTTAATACTGTTAAATGGTTCGCGAATTGTGTCACCCGACGCTCTGTCCTTCATGTTATTAGATCATATGGTTTTTAATAACTCTTTACTAATTATTCCATGTACTGAGCGTTTAATGTGTGTTTATCATGTTATCAAAAAGTACTAATTTAGTTTTTGAAGCCAAACTTCTTTATCGGCGTTGGAAAAAATCACGCGTCACACTTTTTTACTAAATAATGTTAGTAACTGTAACTACTTTTAGTTAATCATAATTATGTCAAGAAGATACATTTAGGTCATTTTGTTACTAAAATAAATAAATCAAAAGAGTTTAAGAGACTTTTCACAAAAGGGTTTTTGGAGCAGAAACTCTATGCTTTTACGTACTTGAGTCTCGTCTACCGTTTATCATAGACAAGACAGATGTAAAAAGAAAACTATGCACCAAAATGTACGTCAACTAAATCAAAGTTAAAAAAAATTAAACCAGTAAAACAAGACAACGTTAATATCATAAAGATTAAAAATTCTTATTACAGTTAATATATGCAATGTTTTATATTTAATTCACAACTATATGCGAGAGGTTTACAGTTTTTAAACTGAGTAGCTATTTTTTTATGATTTATGTAAATTATAATTTATAATATCTCCAAAAGCTACTTATATCAGTTATGCAAACATAAAAAGGATTTATTTATGCAATTATGCATTTCAAACTTCGAAGACATTTATCATAATATTTATAATAATACTGGCTTTAAACAAACAAAATGTTATTGCAAAACTTTTGGGTTGATTTGTCTTTTTCTTAGTGTTACAATGGCATTATGGCAGTGAATACAACAGATTTTTAACGTTGGATAATATTTTTAGGCCTTAGTTAAGTTTCTTTCCTTTCTCAACTACATTTATAAAATCTATTATAAGTTAACTTAAATTACTATGATGGGACTTTTTCAAAGTCATATGTACTTAGGACAAATGGTATAGAAAAAATCGTGAGGAAACCTGGATCCAAATATTTGAATCCAAATCGCACACCCGCGAGCGCTAGCGTGGGGATCAATACTCAAACCTACCTCAAACGAGAAGAACTGCCTTTGCCCAGCAGTGGGACTTATATAGGCTAGTATATATTAATGAATTAGAAGAATGGATCAGCTTTTAAATCTGGTGAAGGATTCAAAGCGTGAACATGGGTTAACTAAAAAGGTTTATAAACATATGTAGAGGTTTCCGATGACCAAAAAGTATTTAGTCTAACACGCCTACTGCTCCCAAATCTATTATACGTTCTGTTTACAATAACGCCAGACATTTACTTCCATATACCTATCTTTCTTGTCTATCCAAAGGTTGTTTAAGATAATCGCTGGTGATAAAACCGCTATTTTATTCTAACACTGTATGTAATAATTTTCCTGTTGTAATACTATGATGTACAATATAGGATATTGCATCTATAGAGTTTTAATTATGAAATTGATTTATTTATAAATATTCAGATCTTAATTTTGCGTATTTTGCTTTTGTTTAGTTTAAACTTGACACATGTATTTTGATGACTATCATAGTTTTGAATGTACATTGAAATAAGTTTTTATTGTTTCACATATAATATGGTGATGTAGAAACGGTACAACTACCACGAGATCGGGTATTACGCATGTGAAACAGCTGGTAGTAAATGATCATTTACCTGTTGTACTATGACTTCCAAGGGCTGTCCTGTTGCAGCTCTTCCGAAGGTCTCCTCGTGGGCCTCACTGCATATTCCCGCTCTCCAATAATCTGAAACAAGAGAAAGAAATTCGTAAGTATGATTTACTGAACAACACCCCCGCGTTAAGAAATTTAATCCTTGTGTCGCAATGTTTCACTAACATTCAAGTCACATGCACAAAGACATCCAGACTCGGAACAAGTGTTCTTGGATCACACAAATGCTTGTCCGATGCGGGGTACGAACCCGAGATACGTTGAGCAAAGTGGGTTAAGGATGGTGACCTCAACTCGACTATCCATGCAGTCAAAGTGAATAGAGTAGTACGTTTATCAGTTGTCTAGTAGGCATAATACAACCTCTGTTTATTCTGAGTCGGTTGTGTGATGTGTATAAGTTGTGGAAGATTATTCTTATACTATAATAGTTTTAACAATATAAAAATTAAAAAAAAAAACTTGTAATCTATATACTAATATATAAAGCTGAAGAGTTTGTTTGTTTGTTTGAACGCGCTTATCTCAGGAACTACTGGTCCAAATTGAACAATTCTTTTTGTGTTGAATAGACCTTTCATCGAGGAAGGCTTTAGGCTATAAACCATCACGCTGCGACTAATAGGAGCGAAGATACAATGGAAAATGTGAAAAAAATCAGGGCAGGTAAAAATCATAACTTATATCTTCTACCCACGGGGACGAAGCTAGCTTTTTTTTATATTTTCGGATAAATATAATTCGTCTCTGGTCCCTAGACAACGTCCCATTCCAAGGACAAGAAATAGGTACGACTACCATAGATTGCTTGATGGTCGTGCATTCTAACCATCAACATTACCGTCCTAGATTATAACCTCAAAGTTACCGCTTACCACAGCACATTGCGTGATGTTTCATATCCGTTCAATCGTTTAGTGGTCAAATCAGAAGTGACAGTCATGGCATAATTGTAGCGTTAACCGCGGAATCATACAGCCAAGTTATAAGTGACTCTTGTTAAACTTGATAAGTGATTTTCAACTTTATTGCTTTGTGATAGAGTATTCTTTATAGAAGATGTTGTCGGCCGAATCGAAGAAGCGCCATCTTGATATTTTTATTACTTGCTAATACCCGCAGTTTTGGCCGAGAAAATCTTCGGCGGTCGTCAGTGAATGTTTTAAGATTGAGATTAGTTGAAGGCTCTTCTGGATTTTTTATCTATATATAGATAACTCAGATTTTTCTAGCAAAAATAACTTAGCTACGAAATAAAACAAGTTTTTCATTTCTTTAAATTTTGAATTTTGATTGTTTACTGGCTGCCCCAGCCAACGTTGTTTTGCCATTCAAATTATTTTTTGGGGGTTTAAAAAGAGATGCATGAAAAATAAATGTACGATTAGGTACTCGATACCCCATATGCACAAAATGTGTTTTTATGAGAATCGGTCGAGCCGTTTCGGAGGACTTCAATTTCGTACACCGTGACACAATAATTTTAAATTAGGTAGGTAAGTGTTTAGTAAATAATTTTGTTTTTCAGCTTTGCTTTCTGACTGTACGCGACCAACCATAAGCGTTGTAAATAAACAAGATAGGCTAATAGCACTAATAGCAGCACATCTGTCAAACGAGTATCAGTAGAAACAGCCAGTCATGCTAATTTTACGTCAAACAATTTGACTGTCATAATAATAAATATTTAATTTCGCATGTAATTGGATACGCTGACGTCATTAAAATTATATCTATATTAAAATATTAACTATAGTTTTAATTATTTAAATGGAGAATGGGATGTAGGGAAATCACCACGATTCCGTCAAGGTTCGCATCATAAGTTGTATCAGCCTAGACAAGCCAAGACTTGTTTCTAGAAGGTTGACGAATCTCTGCAGTTGACAAAACAACTAAATACAACTGTGATTAGATAACAACAAACCAATCACAGTTAAACACTTGATTTTCTGCTCCTCACGTGCTACTAGAGTGCACGGGGGTCGCAGACTACCGGGCAGGGATCCTCGGGATATGCGCGAGCGATGACTCTGGCTATAGCAGTAGAAGGGGCCCGGGGTGTTTTTTCATCCCGGAAAAAAAGCTATCCTCGGTAAACCGAGCTCCATCACAGAGTCTGCGCTTCTGGAGGCAGTTGGTGTGGCTGGACTCACAGCCTCTTAACGACACAATGGGCTGATTTGGAGCCAACATGCGGATGGAGGAGCCCAGGTCTTGTAACCAGTTATTAGCAATACAAGATTTGTCTAAATATTTAAACTACTCTTTTTAGCAAAGAGAGTAACTCTTACATTAGTGTCGACTGTCGTGAAAAATATACCAATAGTATGGATAGATAGTTAAGATTGCAGTGCAGCGTCCAGTTTAAATTACAATAGTACCTTTAAGTTTAAGATTCAGTTAAAAGCTTCCAGTATTCAAAATACAATAAGTAATTAATTACTACATCGTTAAATACTTAAACAGCCCAACAAATATGGAAGTTAACTAAACCAGCTGTAACTATCCTAGTTATTAGTTAAGAAACATCACCTTTTTACCCAAGCTACTTATAAGCGGAGATCCATAGATAAACCGTGCCATAGACAAGCTAATTACTCGGCAAATACATACAAACACAGTTATTAGTCAACTCCGAGAAACAACCTATCTCCTCCCATCAACTTATTATTTTAATTATGTAACTGCCAACAATTCTGCAATCGTTAAAGTTTATAGAAATTGTTTAGTGTTTGGAAAATGACAGGAGTACAGTAAGTAGTTAAAAAAAAACCGTTCGAACCATGGAATGGAGCCCCAAATCCGCTGTTTACAATGGCCGATGAATGAATTGGAAATTTGACACTATTCGCTAATTTATTTTCCTAAGCATTTTGCCGTCGGACAACTATATTTGACAAACATTCAAGTCACATAATCTGCCTTCTTGAAATTATTACTTTTCAACTTAGTTCCAGTAGATACATCGGTCCTATAATGCTGAACAACGTAGTGTCTCTGTGGAATGATCTTTTACGATTTCTGTATTATATTCGAGCAGCGAACCAGCTACTAAGTAAACAAGCTCTTGAAGATGGTAGATGACGCATTTCATATTTTTTTTTGGCGAATAGATTTCATGGACTTTGCGTCGGTTTGAAAATTGACGTCACATTTTATGTTTTTTTTCCTTTTACTCTTTTAAATTACTTACTTATTCTTTACTCATTCAGTCCTACATAATATGAATAATATGTAAATCTGTATGTCATAAACGATTATATAATGTATCATACTTAAAATTGGAATTCCAAATAAACTTCATTCTTACTCATGCTAAGATGGCTTCCAGAAAATACGTACCTAACTCTGGTCCAACTTCATTAAACAAAAAAAAACAATAAGCTATCAATCAAACGACTAGAAATAAAGGTTGTATTCACACGAAGCATCATGAATTACAACCACAAGGTAATTAGATTTGTAGCCTTCGTCTCAACAAGCGCCATTTTCCGGTAGTGGGACATGAAAACGTCAATCATGTGACGTTCGACGTCCTTACTGCGGCGCCATCTTGGCTGAATAAGGTTGGAGTTGCTATCCGGACGGATTTTCCCGGGAAGCAGTTGTAGAAAGCATCCGGGGAGAAGTCTTAGAGCGCTTGCGACGAAATGACTATTTTTAAAAAACGTGGCTGACATGTTCTCGACTAGTAAAGTCCGGTGTTTTCACGATTCTTATGTTTTGACTCATATGTACCTAGATGTTGTTATTTTGCATATCTTCTCAATCTGATTTCTTCACAAAAAAAGGAATATAAGCGACACTACCTGTCGCTTATAAAAGGCAAGAAGTACGAAATCAATGAAATTCTCATAAGTATCTCAAGTGTAATTGGGATGGCCTATGTCCAGCAGCGAATATGAGTCGATGCTGATGAAGATATATCTTAGTAACATCTATCGTACTGGAACGCATTACTGTACCATATAATACAAAAAAAATCGGAAAGAATATTTATGATTATTATATGAATATTTAGCATTAAAAGCAGTGTCAAATTCATGTCAACATGTAACTGGTTGACGCACAAAAAACGTTGGAACTACGTTTTGTTATTCGACTAGTTTTTTTACAAGATGTTTGTTATTTAAGTGAGGGCAACCGCGTCTTGATGATCTAGTAGGCTTTTTTATATGTTGGTTATTAGGTCTTTGGGTTAAATGTTGACGATGTTACGATGTCAACTTATTTTTGTTTTTAGTTTGATTTTGATTTATAAATCCTACCAATATGGTTAACGCGAAAGTTTGTAAGTGTGTATGGATGTTTTTTCCGCTTTAACGCAAAAACCACTGAACGGATTTAGACGAAACTTGGTACACGGATAGTTTATAACCAGGATATCATCCACACATAGGATGGAAATTTTATCCCGATTTTATGTTTCCTTATGATCATTTTAGTAGTTTTTGACGGGAGACCACGAATCTTTAAACGCAGTGCGCGTTTGAAGATTCGTGGTATCATCCCGTCAAGAACTCTTCTTCTTCTACTTAATTAATGTTTGCAAGTATGTAGATAATACTGTCATTACTTAAATACGGATGTACACATCATAAGCACAAAATCAACCACACAATAATACCTTTTAACATTAATCAGCACCTTTATTACAAAGCAGTAAGGTCGTAATTCGTGTACCATCGCTACTATTTTAAAGTAGGCGATTGTACAGTACCTACGTATTATTCAGCATCTTTATCACAAAGGCGTAAGGTTGTAATTCGCAACTACTGTCAATTCGATTGTACGTAGGTACACCTACTTATAATACGTAGTCAAATCTATTGAAATAAATAATTAGTATATAAACGCCTATTGTCTTAAGAGATTATAATCTTTACTATTATTTGTTTAGTTAACATCCGTTTTATTGATTACGTATGAGTATTGAACGTCCGTCATGTTTAATTTAAGAAAGACATATATTATTTACCATTCATTATTGCTAAAGATATTTCAGTGTTTGTACTTCTGGGCATTTTTGGTAATATTACCAGTTTATTGATGAAAATGTTTTGTTTTCCTACACAAGATATATTTTCATCTCGGGGAATAAGGTGTTTGTCTTTGGCATAGCTCCCGATCGGATTATGTATACAGGTGACTTATGCGCGACTGTTCTTAGATATGTTTCATATAAATTGGTTGTGGATTTTTAATTGTCTAATGCTATAGAACGCAAGATTTGAAATTAGCTGTAACGGTGTTAACATCCAAGAATAATAATACTGAGGTATCCTTTATCCCCATTAAATTAATCATCAAAAAGAAACTTTAGCAAACTTCGTAGGTAGAAACAGAAAGCGACACCAAAACAGCTAGATCAAAAACTATGCTGAAAGCGATGGCGGTCATGTTTTAGTAGCCTTCAGAGCGGCTGCACGTCATTCAATTTTGGTAAATGACAACCCGTTCTCACCGAGAACAGAGCATGTTTCGCAAAATTACACAAAAACACACACTTACAAGAGTTACAAGTTACAGTCATGGTAAAAGACAAAAGAATCGTGACTGTGTGTTTTTTGAAGACTTATTTTTTGTAGCAATTTGTTTTGGGTCATATGTCGCAAGTTTAATAAGAATTACTTTTAATGTTAAGAAATAGTGGTGATATTAAAAAAGAAAATTAAGATTGTGTACATAAAAAATCATTTTTATTTGTCTTCCTTTTACGGTGTTGGTTAAAACTTAAAAGGAAGTACGATTTGTTTCTACTTTAGCAAATAAGTATAGTTTTCTGAGCTTAACGTATATATGTATATATTAGGAATTATTATTTTTACTTTCAACAAAAAAAAAAACTCAATTACATCTTCACATTTTTTCTATAAATAGACACTTAAAAACAAATACTTCAATATAATTAAAACTAGTATAAATTAGGTTCTCACGTCAATTGTTTGACGCGCGAACCCATTTCAAAGCAAAGAAACAGCATTTTTTTACTTATACGCAGTCACAAGTTTTGAACCTTAATTGTCCTAAAATGCTACTTAAACAATGGATGATTAAGTTCATACACCAATTATTTGCTATTTGGAACAAATTGACAACCGTCCCAATATTTTAGTTGGTTTAAATTGCCGCCTCCAATCATTAATAGCTCCTTGGTTAAACAACAACTCAATTCCCATTTGAACCCAGCCCACCAGTTCTAATTTCAAACTGTGACGCATCGCTTGACCAATGAGAGCGCTATACGATTAGGCAAGCATGTGAACAACCAATCATAACGCTTTGTTTATGAACGTTAATATGGCCGATTTGATCGAGCACGGAGGTGCGAAAGTATTGATATGTGGTATGTTTAAATTGCCTGTATATTAATTGCAAGTTTTTTTTTGGTGATCAATGTGCTATTCAATTCTCCGACGAAATCTTGGTCACTACATTTCTGTGACACATAAAGTTAAAAACAAACATTTTGGCCTACTCAATCTCCACAGCGAAAAAAATACTCAACTGAATAGGCAACTAAATCGAGTTAATGAATTAAAAAAACCAACACAATATCTCTTATCTGTAATATTCCACTGCTAATTACAAAATAAATTAAGCAACAAACGTACTTCTCGAAGTTAATTGTGTAAAAATCCTAGCTGTTTCGTTTCGTGGGCAATTTTTTCTACATTGTATGTAAAACTTAGGTCGCGACTCGCATTGCGCATGCGCAGGTCAAATGTCAGTCACAACTCACAATGACGGGAACCGGGGTTGCCACTCGATAAAATGGTAATTATATTAAACGGATGTTTGTTAGTACGTCCGTTCGTATATTAATGATTCAAAATAATTAAGTTTTATTATTAAAAACTGGATTTTTAGTAACGTTTCTTTGATCTAATAACACTGCATTATCGTAAATCGTAATATAACTGTAATCATTAATAATTTTAAAAAAACGGACGGTTTGGCAAAACAGAAGATCCTTGCTTTGCAACGAAAATACTGATAAAACTAAATAACTTACAGTAATAAGGATAAATATCTAGCTTATTATGTGCAAACGAAACCATTGTCAGATAATAAAAAAATATTGCTATTTATACTAAGTATAAATGACCTTGGTTTCAAAGCAATAGCGTGGGATCTATTGTCAAAATATATTTTTTAATAATTACACGAGGTACAGGCACTGCTTCTAAAGCCACATTTATATATGAATCGTGAAAATTATATGTACGTCAATCGCATTGTGACTTTAATTAGTGAATTAAAATTAAAAGTTGTTTTTTACTTTGTGTCGTGAAATTACAATTGAAATGCATTACTTTTGCTGATTCGTCGAATGTCTTTAATGTCCCAAGCCAATGTTGATATTCAGAAGTGTTAAATAGATGCAGTGCAAAAAGTTTACTTTTCACAAGTCATGTTGTATTTAAGATGATGAAAAAGTTAACATTAGCATTTTAGGTCTCAATACAGTTATGCAGTTTTGGAGTGCTTCTTTCTGCACTTGTTTTGTGTCACGTTTCTGTACCATCCGGTTTTTAAGTAGTTTAGATCTTTTGATTACATCAATGGATAGTTTATCATTAGGATTTATTTGAATTATAAAAAAAATTACTTCAATCACAAGTGACGGTTACACGCATTCTTCTTTTAAACAAAAAGTACATATTTATGTAATTTTGTATTATTCTATGTTTAGAAGCAGAAAAATAAATAATGCCTTCGTAGTAATATTACACAGACTTCCTTGTATTACAATCTTTTACAAAACAATGATAGTCTTAGAGTGCCTGAATGACAGGCCCTGAAAACTGACTGCAATTATTATATCGTTGCCCTATCATTACGCAGAGTCAAGGGTGGTCTGGCCTTTGCTATGTCGCCCTGGTGCCCGTAATTATAGCGGCACTCGTTGTGCACCGGTGTTTTGATGGCAAAATCCTTATTTTTTTTTCATAGATAATGGGATATCGAATATAAAAAAATCTGGAAATTTTCAAGATTTAATTTTTAAAAGAAAATCTCCAAGAAGCGACATCCATGTAAAAACGAAACGTAGTAGATCTATTCATATCCTCATGCGCTGTTATAGAGAGATCCTTGCACTGCCAACGTTTATCGTGTTGTTTCGTGTTATATTTCGCGCACACCACCCTGGTTGACTCAGAGAAAACGGCAAAAATCCTTCGTTTCGTTTCACTTTTACAATTCATGGGGCAGACGGGGGCTTAGACGAAACAACAGCATAAACTTAGTAATAGCGTTCTGTTTACACCCTCTGATTTTGAGTACAATTGCTAGACTCTTGCAATAGTTGCAATTGTTTGACTGTTTTGTAGCTCGAAAGCATGCTACGATTGTATCATTGGCGTTGCCCTATCATTACGCAGTGTCAAGGTTCCACTGTCCTCTGCCATGCCGCCCTGGTACTCATAATTACACCACATTACAAGCTAACTATACGACTTTATTATTACAACAACGTCCCTGACTTGTTGCACTTCTGGTTGTTATTTATTCAATTAGAAGTATAGTTTTTCTATACATTTTTGTTTTATTCGTGTTTTTCTATAGGTACCGACTTGGAAATGGAGGTTCTCAGTTTGCAATATTATAATGGATGCCTATAACTGGATATCTACAAAGTCAAACTGATGTGTTTTTTTTTAATAAACTCACATCCAAAGGCCTTAAGTAAAGAAGTTTATCGCTGCATACTGCAATAGCATAACTTGAGTTCGCTTTAGATTCCCTGGCTGAAATCTATACTAATATATAAAGCTGAAGAGTTTGTTTGTTTGTTTGAACGCGATAATCTCAGGAACTACTGGTTCAAATTGAAAAATTATTTTTTGTATTGAATAGAACATTCATCGAGGAAGGTTTTAGGCTATATACCATCACGCTGCGACTAATAGGAGCGAAAAAAAATAATCATAACTTATATCTTCTAACCATGCTGACGAAGTCGCGGGCAACAGCTAGTATAAGATAAAACTGTACTTTGTCATTATATCCTTAATCAAGGTTCTAAACTATCTGTCTAACAAATTTCGTCCACATCTGTCCACTGGTTTTTGCGTGACAAAGCAACAAACATAACCGATACTTACAAACTTTCCACTTTGTAATATAAGTAGGATAGCAAAAAAAAACCAGTTTATTTTTAATACGGAATCTGTGTTTAATCTAACGTGAGATTAACAGCTACGTTTTACCACAAAACCATCCATTAAGAATATTTCTGCGGCTTTAACTAGCTAATTTCCTAAATTACATACATTAGTAGTTATATTGCATTCGCCGTTCTCTAAGGACAACGCCACATCATGTCATAACATTAATTTTATCGACGCATAATATTTAATAGACTATTAATAACCCGTTAAAGTGCTTTTCGTAGCCACGACAGCCGGGATCTGCAGATATAGGCTAAAACAAATCTAGTATGAGACACTTTTGGGCAATCTTATGAAAAAAGATTGTAGAGAATCGGCTTTTTTGAAACTACTCCCGCATTTTTTAAAAATCTCGGTGTCGCGGTGTCATTTCACAAACATTCAAGTCACATGCACGAAGACACCCAGACTAAAGACAAGCATTCGTGGATCGCACAAATGCTTGTCCTACGTGGGGATCGAAATCGCGACTCGCGCTCTGTGGGTTTGACGTTTAGACCTCAACCACTCGGTTATCCGTGCTGTCAATATTTTCCGTGCAGTTAATATGTTATAGTAACAACATACATTTATCATCTACTGGCTTTTCGCCCGCGGCTTCGCCCGCGTTAAGGTTGGTTATATCGCGTTTCCAAGAGAACTCTTCAAAAATCCGGGATAAAAACTATCCTATGTTCTTTCTCAAGATCAACTCTATCTCTGTACAAAATTTCATTAAAATCAGTTCAGTGGTATTTAGAGAGTTTTAGAGTTTTCATTAAAAGCGTTACAGACAGACAGAGTTACTTTCGCATTTATAATATTAGTAGGGATGAATATTTCAATTGTCTTGTGCTCCATGAGGGGCAGACTCTTGGCATTCTGGCGGACAAACAACAGAACCTGTCTTATACATTTTCGTTTTTACCTTTAGGCTAAGGAACCATAAAAACTAGCATTACTATGCACAATCATTATATAATGTCGTAACTAGCTACTTAAGTAAATCTAAAAATAGCGATAATGTTTTATAGCTGCACCCAAAATGAATATCCCCGAGGCTAATACTAAACATAGCATACATTAGCAACATAATTAAATGACTTGTGAAACTCTCTGTGCACTTTAATACCGGTCTGTCTAAATTGAGCTTAAATTATAAAGAAAGTCTGTGAACGTTCGTTTGTTACTCCTTCACGTCAAAACTGCTGATCAAGTTTCGAGTAAGTATGGTTAATTATTGTGTTAACATTGCGAGTTGCGAATCTGTCGCCGCGATAGCTCATGATTGAGGATTTCGGTTGGGTCCGAGACTAGTCAGGCTATCTCGATTCTCGATAGATATGAGTGAGTAAACTGTTATTATATTTAACTTTGGCAAGGCTTTTTTCTTAAAGAGTTTTTCCATTAATCTATACTAATAGTAGCTGACCCAGCAAACGTCGTTCTGCTTGATAAATTATACCTAGTTGAATGTATTTTTTAATGCTAAATTATAAAAAAAATTAACGTCCAAAAAATAAAAAAATAAATTTTAGTGTGGGCAACCCTTGTCACTTAGGGGTATGAAAAATAGATGTTGTTCTATTCTCAGTCCTACCCAATATGTATACAAAATTTCATAAGAATCGGTCGAACCGTTTCGGAGGAGTACGGTAACTAACATCGTGACACGGGAATTTTATATATTAGATATATAAAGCTGAAGAGTTTGTTTGTTTGTTTGAACGCGCTAAACTCAGGAACTACTGATTCAAATTGAAAAATTCTTTGTGTTGAATAGACCATTCATCGAGGAAGGTTTTAGGCTATATGCCATCACGCTGCGACTAATAGGAGCGAAGATACAAAGGAAAATGTGGAAAAAACAGGGCAGGTATAAATCATAACTTATATCTTCTAACCACGCGGACGAAGTCGCGGGCAACAGCTAGTTTCCTATAAATAGTGGACAACACCACGAGACGCAACTAGTAACACCTTTACATACTTTAATAAATCATATTTTAATTTTAAAACAGCATTACCATACACGACCATGGAACTGAATTAAAAGATAAAAAGGCTATCTAGAAGTACCTACTGAGCTGTAATTCTTTTAAATGACCACTTCTAATACTATTCAATACATAGATTGCTTATTCAATTCACATTTTTCGAATATTTATTTTAAACAAATCGAACATCAAAATTGACCTCAACCATGTTTACATTTAAAGGCAGCCTTCTTTTTTATAACCAATATAACACATAAGAATATATGACAGCAAATGATTAAAAAAATAAACTTTTAAAACTTATTTAAATAAAGCTTTTTGCTTGAACATTGAAAAGAGAATAGCTTCCGACAAGGCATACTTCGTGTGTTTAATATAAAATTGATTGTAGAGGCTAATTATAAAAGTACTAACAAAAAATACATTAGTTACTGACCTAGAAGATTCGACAGATATATAAATATAACTGGATATGTATGTAAGTACGTAAGACTGGTCAAATGCAAGTCAGACACGACACTCGGGTTCCGTGGATAAAAAAGGCTGAAGGAAAACAAATATTCAGCAAAAAAAGTACCAATGTATATGTTTGTGTCAGAAAAGTGTCAATTTCTGGCAGTGACATAGACTCTACGCATAGACCATAAAAATTCAAAATGCCCGCGCATGAATCTAGGAGACAATTTTTAAATAAGTCAGTATATTTTAAAAGGGAATACAAAATTTGGAACTTTTTCTTTTGACTTCACTTATGTTTTTTTTTTTGTCGTAGTTGTTACTTACGCCGTCGCTAATAACCAACATACCAAATTGAGAGCCTCCATGGGTCCAAAAAAAAGTAATACAACTTGTCTCGCACCTCATAATTACCAAAAGAATCGGAACAAGAAAATATTGTTTGGGGGTACAGTCACGCAAAAAGAGTACATCATTTTAAAGCTTCAATAAGTTTTGATGGTCAGGTAAGTCGCCGAACATGTGCCCAAAAAATTACAGTTATATTAAGTGAGTTTAAAAAAGATTCTGGAGAAGATAGGAATGATGAACGCAACATCAATTTATGAAGCGGAATAGAAGTGAAGAACTTCTTCGTGTAGGTAAGATTTTCACTTTGATCTCAGTCACTTGAATACCATTCTTCTGCTTACAGCAAAAAACTAATAATTCAAATCCACGACGAAGGCACGGCATGATTAAAACCTCTCGGATACCACCTTTGCTTTTGCCATAACCACAGGAGTTTACACAAGGGTTACAAACCTCAGCTACTGGTAGTTATTTATAGTCAACTAGCTTTTCGCCCGCGGCTTCGCCCGCGTCGAGGTCGGTTATATCGCGTTTCCAAGAGAACTCTTCAAAAGTTCGGGATAAAAACTATTCTATATTCTTTCTCAAGGTCAACTATATCTTTGTACCAAATTTCATTAAAATCGGTTCAGTGGTTTAGACGTGAAAGCGTAACAGACAGACAGACAGAGTTACTTTCGCATTTATAATATTAGTAAGGATAGTCGGAACATGAACTATAAAACGTACAATTCATACACAAACTTTTTTCTTTTCAACTTTTGAATAATTAACACTGTTTACCGCGATTGTACAAGCATAAAAACAAGTGAACCGCCTTGATTCCACATTATGTTACTTGTCAGTTGGCATATAGACTTGTTGCACCCGAATGTACCGTAGAAAACTACGACCTTTGAAACGGGTTATAAGAAATAATTTTGATAGTTATTTCGGTAAGTACTTGTACGTGTATTTAACTGTTTACTATACGACTGCCCGACACATGCAGTATGATGTTCATCGATATATGTATGTTATTAGCTTGTTTAAACCACTATAACGCCATACCGTCTAAACCGATTTGGATAAGGATTTGTAAAGAGCCAATGTGAGTTTTTCAAACTTGCGGAGAAGGAAAAGAACTTGCGGAAAAATCTGAAAATATTGAGGATTTTTAGGAAGTTTGCATTGGCAAATACGCGATGAAGAAGCATATCGATCAATGGTCAAACCTTCCTTATATTGTAACAGCCCAATAAAAGGTAGTGGGACATTAAACAACTAGCTGTAATACAGATGTCAGTTATACCTGCAAAGACTCAAAGGTATTTGCTACCTTCATACCAAATTAACCAAATTTTATCGCAATCGGTAAAGCAGTTTGGGCGTAAGGAGATCAAAAACAGAAAAACATAGACACAATCAAATACTCTCACTTTTACAATATTAGTGTGTGTAGCCTTCGGTTAACCCTCGTTACATTACTAGGTATTAAACATTCGCCTAATATGGGATATTTGCAAGTCAGTTTTATTTCAAAATCAGGAGATAATTGACAAATACATCTCAAATATACAAAAGGTAATTCTAGACATCCGGGCCATTGTAGTGTTAATTAAACACGAATCTATACTTAATAGGGTAAATGGTTAAACCACAGGTGATAATTGATTACTCCATCCAACCAGTTTTGGTTAATAACTAGATTTTTGTGAGTCTAACTTGTTAGCAAGTCTTATCTTAGTAATATTTTTGTCTTTGTGAATGTCTTTGTCTCTACCTAATCCATACAACGTATACACACGTGTAAACACGAAAGTTTGTTTGTGTGAATGTTTGTTCCTCTGTCACGCTGGAACCACTGAATGGATTTAAACGAAACTCGGTACACAGATATTTTGTAACCAGAATTAACACACAGCATAAGATTTTAAGTTATTTTTTTCCTTCGGTATTATTTTCGAATCGTAGCGTGTGGACCCGCGGGCAACAAACAGCTAGTATCTTGTAAAAATGACATTCACATAATTAAAAAAAAACCGTCAAGTGCGAGTCGGACTCGTGAAACTGAGGGTAGCATAGAAATCGGTTGGATGACAAATATTTTTTGGGTACCCTCAAATTTATTTGGCAACCACAGTACCAACAAATACAAGACCGTAACAACGTTTACTATTTGTTATAATATCAGCAAGCAGAAAATAAATCATCTGTATAATTCAGTAGTCTACCAGCCACGTCATACTCACCATGCTGCATCCGGACGGACAGCAGAGCCTTCGTAACAGGTCTCCCATAAAAAAGCAAGACCCTCCCGAGGCAGTCGGTTCACCCAACCATGTTTCAGTGTTTGAATACTCATCGTATTTATATATCTTAGTACCCACTTTAGTTAAACTTAAACAGTTATTTGTTTATTCTAATAAAGATCCGTATTGACAGTAAATAATCGCTAGGTATTTATTGTAGTTTATTGTATGTATATTGTTAGCTTACGGATTCAAACTGTTGTAATTTTAAAGTAAATAGTGACAATCTGACATCACGTACGCTTCGGACTAAGGGCTTAAGTGTAGAAATAGGGAAGGTCTGGTAAATATATTATATTTCAAATGTTACAAGACGACTAAGAGACGTTCTTCCACTTTATTTTTCTGTACCTCAGAGGCATACAACATTATGTGACATTAAAGGTAAACAATCGTATCATCATTTGAGATCCTATACCCGTTACATTAAGTTTTTGGATTTAATGTCGTATACAACTAAATATTTCTTTTTCTAGATGTTAGGACTTATTGTCGTGTAGAACTGGTTCTTGCGAGTGTAATTTGCAATAAAATATACATTTTATAAAAAATGGAGTAACTATTGCTTACCTCTGAGGTACAGTTTTAATTCCTTGACGGTTGAATTTTTTTACTCTCATAGTAGCTGTTGCCCGCGGCTCGCCCGCTGTAAATCGAAAATGATGCTACGCAAACATAAAATCGGGATATCAACAGACTATCCTATGTGTTTATCCTGGTTGTAAACTTCTATTCTCAAGTTTCGTCAAAATTCGTTCAGTGGTTTTTGTGTAAAACAGGAACAGCCATCCATATATATTTACATTGCCAATAACTTATATATTACTCAACTAGCTTTTCACCCGCGGCTTCGCCCGCGTCGAGGTCGGTTATATCGCTTTTCCAAGAGAACTCTTCAAAAGTCCGGGATAAAACTATCCTATGTTCTTTCTCAAGGCCAACTCTATCTCAGTACCAAATTTCATTAAAATCAATTCAGTGGTTTAGACGTGAAAGCGTTACAGACAGACAGAATTACTTTCGCATTTATAATATTAGTAGGAATTTATCTTTACCCTGAATAGTAAGTTACAGTATAGTTGTGCAAACTAACAAACATTGTTCATTGTTCAAAGAAAACAAAACTGTTACTATAGACGTTACAGATTTCACAAGCTCATACTTTGACATTGCTGTAGCCCTTATCACAAGGTGATAGGGTTCATAATTGTTCATTCTTTTACGTGTTGTTGGAACTTGAGGTCGTTGTTTCAATTCTTTTAATTTAAACCAGTTTTTGATAAAACGCATAAATATAACTTGGTTACGAAAAACTGTAGAAAAACATGATTAAGAGAAACGGATGAAGTTATGCAGAAATTCCACTATTTACAATAAAATTGCCGAAGAAATTCAGTGTAGGGTGGAACGCTCAGTCAATACAATCAATTTCCAATGATTGTATAGGCATCAAACGAATATTGATAAACCTCAATACGTTCATAGGCAATTGTAAATAGCGGAATTGGGAAGGATATTGTGACTAACCGAAGCCAGGATTACTCTCATTAAAATCGAATTCTATTTTGCTCGAAATGAGATCAAGTTTTTCTCTGAAAATCGACACAAATCCCGATGAATTACATCTACACAAATATAAGATAGTTATAAATCTAGTTTACGGAAAGCCAATTACAAGATTTTTTTTTCTTGGATTCATCAAGAAAAAAAATCTTGAAATTATAGTAAATAGAACTGTCAAAACTTTATAGATAAGTCCGCATTCGTTAACTTTTTGACAGGTTGTCAAATTGACCATATTAATAAAGTGATGTCCGCCACTGATTCGATTGAAAGTTTAAAATTTGAATATTCGATTTAATACAGCTTTCAAAAAGAAACTACTCATAAACTTAATTAAAACCAATTTTAGTAACTTTAATATCTGTACTTCTAAATGAATTTTATTTCATGTTGATCTGAAATATAATTGATTAACAGAGTAGTATTCCCATTCGCTACTGTGTGGCATCGCGAATTTTTTCAGAGAATAAAAAAAAAAAAAGTTTTTTAGTCTATGGCAACTCACAACTAAACGTCACTTTCTTTTTTCGCGACTTAACGGCATCGTGGTGATTTTGTTAATTACACTTTAATTACGTTATTTAAATAGTTTTTGGCATATTTCAAGTCGAAAAAGTATTGCCAAGTGATACAAAAGCCTTGAAAATACTGGCCAAGATGTTTAAAAGTGATCTTCGAGACTATAAAGGCGCTGCGGAGTTAATGCAGGATGCGTGTACGCAGCCCTTGCCCTAGGTTCATCGCCGTGGGATGGAACCCCAAATTACGGAATATAAACGATGGAACACTGACCCATAACCTCAAAGAGGGGGGCCAACAGGTGAGGTTTTCTCTGATTTTAGGTTCAGCGAACAAGGACGCAAATATGATGTGAGATGATGCGAAATACTATAAACATGCATGAACCGAGCGGGTCCGAGAGACTTTAGCTCGAAGATCGGGCTCTTCGCGAGACGTCGTAGCTCTGATAAACCCTACTGCAAAGTTCGGGACGCGAGCCCGCAACTTTGATAGTACACAAAACAACATGCATTACGTATAACCGAGCTAGTACGCGATGCTCCACGCTCGATGTTAAATTGTGGGCGCCCCCAAATTACGGAATATAAACGATGGAACACTGACCCATAACCTCAAAGAGGGGGGCCAACAGGTGAGGTTTTCTCTGATTTTAGGTTCAGTGAACAAGGACACAAATATGATGTGAGATGATGCGAAGTACTAAAGACATGCATGAACCGAGCGGGTACGAGAGACTTTAGCTCGAAGATCGGGCTCTTCGCGAGACGTCGTAGCTCTGATAAACCCTACTGCGTTCGGGACGCGAGCCCGCAACTTTGATGGTACACAAACAACATGCATTACTACAAAGTTCGGGACGCGAGCCCGCAACTTTGATGTTACACAAACAACATGCATTACTACAAAGTTCGGGACGCGAGCCCGCAACTTTGATAGAACAACATGCATTAAGTATAACCGAGCTTGTACGCGAGACAGCTCGAAGATCAAAACTTCGTACGAGATACGACAGTTTTGATGAAGAACGTACTATGTTCACTGGTTCTCACAGTCCACAACAAGAACCAATGGTGACACTCTTCGAGGTGGATTCGAGGCTCAAGATAGAAACAAGACCAATGCAACTATCAAGAATGTATAACAAAAGTTATAACCGAATACCACCTCTAAACCTAAGCAAGGACTGTGGAAAACATAAGTGGTCCGGCATCAAACCAAAGTGCTAGCACAGCAAGGTGGACCCAAGAGTGGTATGATACAACTGTGACACCCTCGCTGAACAGAACACAGGAAGGGTGGCCCCGAGAGGGTACACCATGCCATGCATCCAGCAGGCAATTGTCAACCAGGTATATGTAATATATCTAACTGTCTTTCATGTTGTGAACATACCACCACTAATGTACCTTAAAATACTTGAACATAACATTGTTTACATAAACAATATACATATAAATGAAATCAACAATATGTGTCAGACCATCAATAACTCATGAGTTAGGGGCTGTACAAATATGCACTCACAGTAAAAATTTCTATCTATATACATATATGTCTAAAGATTTAATATTCTTAAGACCACCAAACTCAACGGACAGATCAGATTTGTTCTTAACTGAAAACCAAAAATATGTATAGAAAAATATTATAGTTTTCAAATTGTGGATATGGAAACCTTGGACCATCAATATCACATGTCTTGCACAGTCTTAAGATAAAACTGATTCCTTAGGTTCAATAACACCTAAACTCAGAAAAATTAATCCGCTTTGAGTTTGAAAATGTCATATAAATTTACTGCAATTCCATGTAGTCCATGTACAGCACCCACAGTCCTTACAGACTAGAAATTTAACAAACTGTTGTCTGAATGACCACCCATTGGTTAGAATCAGTATAAATGTCTGGCTGACAGAGGGGCTACACTCACATTTATCTAAATGATTTTCCCTCATTGTTAACTATGATTAAAGTATATTAGTGCAATAAATACTTTAGGTTTACTATGAATAGAGACTAGTTAACATCAGAAATACAGCAAGAATGCAACTCCTATAGAGATACTAAATATCAATGATATTAAACATTGCCCAATCAGCAAATTGGCAAGATTGTTGGGAACCTTCTGTGAACCTGCCCAAGAGGTTATGTTCAAACACACACAAAAAATAATAGAACAAGTTAAGTACTTAGCCTTGTTGCATAACAATAGCAATCTTGATGCTGTCAACTGACCTAAGATGGGGCCCCATTACATAATCCGAAACTATAAGAACATTATAGAAAATGTATACTAGAACTAGTTTCTAAAGCTTTTCTAATAGAATGGTGACACATTGTAATGGCGAAAACAATTGTAGTGTGGTGCCTTGTTTAGAATGATGACTTGCATTTAATACATCAATTAGAACATAATATTAACTGGATTAAAACACATTGCAAGATTATACAGCCAGAGTAACATGGCTGCAAATACATAAGTAAGATAAATAGTGCTCAGTTCCACATGTAAGTCAACGAAAAAACCATACTTGTTTCGTTATCAATAGATTTTGGGCCCCACAAGTTTATCTATAGCAATAAAAACAATGTGACACACACATCTCTAAGAAGTGAGGCACCCAATAACATTAATGCTACTAAACACTAAATGTATATGCATCAATACTTAGTGGACATGAATATGTTTTTTAAGCATTCCCAACATTTGTTCACCTTACTAAATGTTTCAGAATATTAATAATGACAAAGCAAAAAGTCACTAAGTTCTTATTCACCCAATTTTGGGATTTTTAACCGACAACACACACTGAGCAGACTAGGTGCCCTGACAAAAAGCATCTCTTAGGGGAAGCAGTTAGAAGCCAACGTTAGATAGCTCATTAACCATCATGTTACCATCTGTGTCAACAAAGCAGTAACCGGGATCCAATTTTGATCTTCACCCTTACTAATTAGGAAACATTAATAGAAAGTTTAGAGAATGGAGCTAGCTTCAAAACCCTAAATTTCTACAAATCAGCATTGACTCTAAAGATGGGAGAGGAATTAGGTATGGATAACAAAGGATTTCTGAGAGGCTTACTCAGATTGAGATTTGCCTGTATTACAGAAAGCCAGAACCCATATTTTGTATTGAACCAGCTAACTCATCTGCTAGCTGCCTCAAAACACAATATTATAAACATATTGCTTATCGGTTAAGAAAGTATAGATGGTTATTAAATAGAACTTGCAACAACTGGTTACAAGCAACATGATGACAAAATAGGCTAGAACATAATTATATGGCACAGGAATAACTCTGTTGACAATAGACACAAACATACATATATTATGTTAATGAAACATACAATACACCTGTATCTGAAGACACAGAATTATTTAGTTATTTATTTGAACCAAGACACAAAAATCTTCTAACTCCTAGCTTGGATAGCTGCTCAATGGGTACTAGCCGCCCTCTCATACATTAAACTAAATAACATAGCCCATGTCACACCCTGACAATTAATAAGATGAGAATTGTGATAACCAACCTTACTCTCAGTAAAAAAGGAAAGGAACCATAATGTACTTTTTACTTTTAAGATCATAAATTATGGCTAACTTCTAAGATTTAAAGATCCTTGTAGCCTTAACCAATACCTGAAATAAGTTAACTTTACCATATTAAAAGTTTTACCCTTGGCCTTCAAAACAGTTAATCAGGTATCAAATTTATACCTGCTGACAGCTGTATCCCACACTCCCGCAGTACATCTGCAAGAGCAGCAGGAATGCTCTTGAGTTTAATCAGGGAAAAAGGTGGTTTGGTTGTAGGTTCTACTACCTTTGCAAGGCCTTATAGCTCATGTCTTAGGAACCGACAACTGCAGTGACAAAAATTTTAATTTAATTTTAATCATAATTGAGTGACTTACAAACTGCAACTGACAGTAAATGGAATATCTCATTATCATCTTGTTATTTCTTATTAATAGCTTATAAATAAGAAATATTTGCAGTACCTTAAATACTCTTATTATTACTGCGCTAAAAAAGAGCAAAAATTAGTAACTAATTATCTAATTTTATGGCAAAATTAAAACAATATGAAGAAAATCTGTATTACTAAAAAATCATAATTACATTGTAAATAATTAAAAATAATTATCAAATTGTTTGACACAATTAACACAATGTGTAGAAAATTTGTTACTAAAAATTTATTGTTACATTGTTAATAATGAATAATAATTATCAAACTGTACACAATATCACTATGTATTGGAAATGTGTCTTACTCAAAATCCATAGTTACATTGTTAAAAGCTAATGGTTAAGTATCAAATTGCACAAGGTGCAGGAAATTTGTATGACTTAAAAAAAGTCATAGTTACATTGATGTCAAAAAGAGCACAAATTGGTAATTAATAGTCAATCATGAAATTGGTGGACACAGTCTCCACAATATGTGGAACAATTGATAAAGATATATTTATTTGCATAAACATGTGTAACATAACATAAAATTTGTTCATTGTTCCACTTAAAAACTCATATTACATTAATCTCAGTAATAGAACAAAGATAAAGAAGTATTTATCTTAGTAAGCATTATAAGGAATCTAATTAATGAACTTTGTTTAATTCCCTATTTTTAATACTTCATTAAGAAATCAATCGGGCTGCTACAGTAAAAAAATATATGCATGAGGTGCAAACGGAGATGAAAAACATCGTAAGAAAACCTGGATTCCAGATATTAGAATCTGAAGGTTGGTATAATAAGTTGCGAGTATTTACCTCCTTGCACGAGAAAATACTATGTTGTATATTATATATAATACCCACTGCACTTTTACCTTCGAAGATACTCGTAATAAAATATGATCTCCAAGTACCTGCAACAAAGAGTAATCCATCAGACTAATCAAATTGTCAATCACAGAATGTTTCACTATTGTTTCACAAATCAAGGTGAAGGAGAACATACAGATTGAGGAAACAGTGAGCCAACCGTTAATCTTAGAGCTGTCTGTTTTAAGAAAATAAATAAATAATAAATAAATAAATAATAAATAATAAATGCGGACAACATCACATACATTGTTCTGAACCCAAAGTAAGTTGCTAAAGCACTTGTGTTATGGAATTCAGATACAACGAAGGTACCACAAACACCCAGACCCGAGACAATGTAGAAATGTGAATTTTTACATTGACCCGACCGGGGATCGAACCAGGGGCCTCAGAGCTAGCGACACCTTGAAACCGGTGCGTACGCCACTCGACCACGGAAGTCGTCATTTAGAAAAACTTTAAGACAGCTCGTCTAATAGAAGAAGAATCCGATTCAATACCTATTTACACGACGTAACGCGGCGCCTGTCACTTTCACAACTGCTAGTCTTCTTTCAAGAGTGGGTAGACCATTGATCTCAGTTCAATTAAAATACATTTCATGATTTTCGAAAAAGTGTTAGGTTTTTGACAACTTTCACACAACGCCATCTAGTCTCAAACTAAGCGAAGTGCATTGTGTTATCCAGACGCGAAAAAATGATCGTGCTCATCTGACAAAAAAATGTCCAGGTGGGAATCGAAACCACGAGGCCGCGACCTCCGGTATAGCAGTCAGGGCTACTAACCACTAGACCAAAAGGCTAGTCAAATTTAAAATGAAATTCCAAGAGATAAAACGTACAGAGAATAAAGATACATCTTGCAGTTCTAAAAGAGTGACAAAGGACTATACAGCGTAGAACGGTATCTCTCTTCCACACATATTTTTTCTGTTGTTAAGCCGGGGGAATTCTCATGGACACCCTCGTGGAGGGAACGGGTAGTGTCAGACTCTTACTGACTAAACCTGAACCGTCGTGCTACGTCATCCGCGCTTCTATGTCGGTGTATGGCAATGCGTTGCAATCCTACACCGATCTCTCTTTCACACCTGCTATGATACCACTTTAAGAGGTGATGGTAGATACATGGCGGACATTACAACGTAATCTGTCATTTCCCATTATATAATTAGGAAGAAAATAAATCGAAATCGAGTCTTTATGTAATACTGCTCTACATTACAGTTGAAACTTTTACCGTTTAAGTGTGATGTGTCTGTTACATCCTACATCGTTTCTGGTACAGCAAATTAAGTATCTGATAAAATGAGCTACATTTTCCATTTTGCCGTGTAAGTAAATACTTTGAAAGTCATAATCTTCATTAGCCATGAAATCCTGTATCTATAAGTCAAAGAAGGCAACAAGAACACATTTACCCATCTGTTTAATGGATGAATTATGAGATGAGATTAGAATCCCCAAGTATCCAAATTAGTACCTGAGCATAAACTAAAAATATTTAATCAAGTCAACACCTCTATCACAGTTGAGTTTTTTTATACTTGAATTTCTGTTAAATCTTGATTCGAATAGCATATACGGTGCATAAAAAACATGTTTTTTTTAGATTTTCACACATTTTTATGATTGTTAGCAACTCCTAACCCGAATCAGCATTCTGTTTTAAGTTTGTTCTTATATTGCAAACAGATATAGGGAACATAACTAGTTTAAATATAAATACTTAATTATCTTTATAACACGTCTCTTTACATCGTAGTTCAGTACATTTACGACGATGACCGTTGATCCCGATCTTTGCCCACAAAAGCATTTATTATTTAATTATACACTAACAAGGAGTGTCTAGTGCTGTAGTATACAGAATAACTTATAGTAGGACAACATTAATATTAACTAACTAGCTGTTGCCTGCGGTCCCGGCCGCTACAAGTGATAATGATCCCGCGGGAAGATAAAATCGGGATAAAAACTATCGTATATCTTAAATATCTTAATTCTGGTTATAAACTATCGATGCACTAAGGTTCGCCTGAATCCGTTCAGTGGTTATTCATATATACCAACTTTTGCGTTTAAAATATTAGTACAAATGCAAATAGCAGTCAGGAGTCATCTGTGACCAGCGGTGGCATGCAAAACTATTGCACCGAAAAACAGAACAAATTATCGATCTCATGACTCAAACAGTTGTCCTGGGTGGGTATCAAATCTACGTCCTTCGGCAGTTAAGACCACTAACTACTGCAACAAGCCAGCTCCAATAAAACGAGAATTATACAGTCTATAGACTCATTCCCTTTTCAAAAGGGTTATACAAGTTCTCCATAACATTTATAAGCAGTCCACGTGTTACACATACGTTATTACGTCGACCGTTGACGTTGCCTTAACTACTATGTGGGCGTGTTGGCGCGCAATAAACAGATTAATCGTAGGGAAATACAAACTAGTTCTATTTTAAAATAATAACTTGACTGCACTTGTAAGTGTTGAACTTCTAGGAAATGATAAACCTCATATAAAGAGAAGGAATGAGCATTTTATTTTGTTTGCTTATATTTCCACAATTGCAAGTTTCTGACTTTCCGAAAATATGTTTCTGATATTTCAAATCTGTAACATAGGTTTTCTTTTCTCACTTTAGTATTGTTATTTTGTTGTAGGTGTATTAGAAGCAGGCCCCTTGGCCAGGTGACGACAGGTGGATTAAGGCGTGTATGAAGGATTGCGACGCATTGCCATACACAGACACAAAAACGCGATTGACGTAGCACGGCGGTTCAGGTTTAGTCAGTAAGAGCCTGCACTACCCGTCTTCTCCCCCGAAGGAGCAGGTATCCACGAGGATTGCCCACTTTACCAAAATTGGTAGATTAAGGCGGTGACAGAACCGTAGCCAAGGCAAGGAAAAAAAGGGGGTCGACAGTATAGTTAAGATCTTTGGAGGTGTCTTGCACATGACATGAGAGAGGGGAGGCCTATGCCCAGCAGTGGGAGGACAAAGGCTGTGGATAATGATGATGATCATCATAAGAAAGACACTTATACAGACCACCATCTGTCTATGGCAAAAAAACTGTCAACCTGCTGAAGCTAACGGGTATGAAACAGGTGGTACCTGTATTGTTGTAAAGCAAGTATTGTGTGGAACAATGACTGGAGGCAAGTAAATAAACAGGTTACAATTACTAAGTATTCTAAAATTATATGTTCGTACTTGATAATGGATACTCAACCTAGAGGAAAATATTTTAATGAAGCGTAGATTCTGAAATCTAAACTTGATAAACGTTTTTTCCCCTGCATAACGATTTCGTTCCGTACAATTAATAAACGTAATGGAAAGTCCTCACTTTCTTAAAATAACCCAGAATTTGTACCATTGAGAAGAACTAGTAAGAAACTCCATACACAGATAGACAACTTGACAAAGAGTTTCATGCAGACATTTGCCCTATACTCCAACTGTTCAAGTCTTATTTACAACTAAACATTTGTTCTGGCGGCAGTTCCCCTAGCCAAGTTCACCACATCATCTCCACACAACGGTATAAAATTCCCAAGAACGTTACCAGTTTATATGAAATACTTGAATAACGAGAGTCATAAGTCGACAATCAAATCAATTATAGTCTTGATCAGATGCCGCGCTGATAATAGTCAAAGGAAATGACTAACCAGTTAGAAAGACGACGGCTCCCGCCTCCTCGCTAATGACTGGGCTTAACGACTTCAAGAACACTAGAATCTTATTACACGAATGGAGTTTTTATTACTGGCCTGCTGGTCTAGTGGTTAGTAGCCCTGACTGGTATAGCAGAGGGCGTGATTTCGATTCCCACCCAGGATAAGTGAGTGAGCACGATCATGTTTTCTGTGTCTGGGTGTAATTTATCGTTTTTTGGTATGTATTTAGAAGTTTATAAATGTTTGTCAGTCATTAGTTGTCTACTACCATCGGCGATAAAATTGTCGTTGCAATTAATTAAATTAATTATTCAAAGCATGGTGTTCTTGCATAATGATCAGTCAATCGATCTTTCTCGACGGACAGCTGATGAATGACATAAGTTTACAACATCGCATACGTAATATCTTACATATTATACATATAAACTTTACTCGTAGCTATTTTGAAGAAGCTAAAATTAATTCCTTCAGATATTTTTGTATAATCGTTTGACTAGTTCGACTCACGGCACAGCCGTTAGCGTGCAGCGTCGCCGCATTATCTAACCAAATGACATTTATACAATCTATAAAGTAATTGGGTAAATAATACTCAAATGTATGGAAATGACATTTTGTTTCGATAAGTCACATAACTTCGACCTGTCATCGTCGAGCGGATGAAACTTGGTACGCAGATAGTTCATAGCCTGTATTTTCACAAGTTCTTATCTCGATTTTCTCTTCCCGTGGGATCTTGTTCGCGGAATTTCAATTCCCCCGGGTAACCGCTAGTCTTCAATATTATGCTTTTGGCTCACAAGGTTTTTATAAACACGAACTTCACGACTATACCAAAGTGTATAGTATATTACCCCCGTCCGAATTCACTAAAACTACCAAATATAACAAAGTAAACTAGCCATGTTTTTCAACAGTAAATAGGGCAGTAAGTAGTACATAATTGTGTATTCGTGTGTGTGTTCGATCGCGTGCCACCGCGCGGAATCTAAGCTATGCTTATACTTGAACTATTAACAATGCAATTATGTACACAATAAAAGTGTCACACAGTAAATCAAGTTTGTTTGATTATTGAAATGCTTCTGGTGTAATATCTTTTTATATTATTTGCTATTAATACTGAACGAAATACTTGAAGCTTGTCATTAGTGACATTGTAACGATCACGTTTTACGTTTACGTTACGTTTAATGATTACCTCTGGATGTAATGAAATGAGGACTAGGACTTAAGAAGCCTAAAACCGTAAAAAAGATAAAAACTGTCTACGTTAGCAACATGCATTAAAAGGTTTGAGACATCATTGGCCTAGCCTTTTCCCAACTATGTTGGGGTCGGCTACCAGTCTAACCGGTTTTAGCTAAGTACCAGTGTTTTACAAGGAGCGACTGCCTATCTGACCTCCTCAACCCAGTTACCTGGGCAACACGATACCCCTTCCCTTGGTTAGACTGGTTGTCAGACTTTTCAAGCTTCTGACTACCCGTAACGACTGTCAAAGATGTAGGAATAACAGCCGGGACCCACAATTTAACTTGCCTTCCGAAACACAGAGGAACTCGTTATGAGAAAGATTGTCACCCATCTACGGACCAACCGCGCCAAGCGTAGCTTAACTTGTGATCGAATCACTTATGCGGTTATAGCTTATCCATGAGCTCCTTAAAAGGTTTGAGTCTCAAATTAATATGTTATGTACTTATGTGTTATTTATGCAGTTGCAAGCGTTGTTCAAGAAATATAAACAGAGATGGCTTAAAAAAGAGAAAAATATTAATTTAGTCTCACTTAACCTTCTGAAACATAATTGTTTCGTGTAACTTTAAATCATAGACACTGGTCGCGGCTACAACAACCTGTTTTACGCAAAACTACTTGAATTGCCAACTCATTTAAAAGTATGATAGTTCCTGTAGTTGTAAACGATATTGTAATTAGTTTGACGCTCATTACCTAATGCCTCTGTTCAAAATATACCCCTAATGTCTATAAGTTTGTAAAACTAGACTAAACGAAAGTATAATTCTAATGACAACTTGACAGGGACTGTCAAAGTGACATTAAAAAGCGCGGCAACTTTTTTAGTAAATGATTACGAAATAAGATTATTAAGAACGAATATAAAAAAGTCATGTAACACTTCATGGCTGTCTATAACAATAAATAATATTAATTAGCCTTTTTAATAGTAACAGCTGTGAAAACGGCGCGTTTCACACGCATCTGTCAAAACATACAGTCTACGTGCTTATAGAGGCATTTCATTTTGCTTAAAGCTTTATTTTATTTCATAAAATAGCTTGTTTTAGACGTAATGAGAATGATCGCATAATATGCGGTATATTTGTAAAAGGTGTCTCTTCTAAACCTATTGAAAATAAAACCGGTCAAACGCAAGCCGGACTGGCGACGGCTAATGTTCAGTATAAAATAGAATACGTGCAAAAAATATATATAAATATAAGCACTACTTAATTTTACTTTTTATTATCTATTTTTAGTTGAATTATCTGTTAAAATTTCAAGGAATTTAAAGTGTCTATTAATCACAGTTAATAAGATCCAGCTTAGTATAAGTGAGACGGCAGTATTATTGATTTCTCCTTTGGATCGGTACGGAATCCTAAAAATAGAAATATAAATAAATTAATCAATTTTAATGCTTCGTTTATACTAGAATCATAACGAACGAAGTTCAATGTCAAAGTTGTGAATCAAATTAATATTTATCTTAATCAATGCGCCACTAAAAAAAACAACAAAGGACAGAAAATCTTTGTACCAAAGGCGAGTAAAACCACGCAACTTATTATATTTAAACTCACATACCATTATTTGTTTTAATGTTGCATGAACCAATGTTCTAGGACAAGAGGCTTTTAAGAAAACCTTCGCACTGTACAAATATTATAGATGTGCAAAGCTTAACATGCAATTAACTAGCCATCGACAATTTTGTTATGTGCTGACGAATGACAAATGCGTCTTGTAATCTTAACGAAACTTTTTGTTTGATATTTGATTTAAGAATAAACTGTTTTGTGCTTGAATTATTTCGATTTTATATTAAAGTATTTCAAGCATATTTACTACGCTTAGAAAAAAACACTCATCCATTTTCTGAAAGGCACACTACAGTAGACATATTTTTTATGGACTCTCGATCAACCAATCACGACAGCCGGAATATTGTACCTTCTCACATTTTAGCATATGTTATGAAACGTCAGAAGGTTAATACTAAAACGGGCTATGCTATTCTTAATGTGATATTTGCCAATACCTAAATGCTAATTTTAAAGTTAAAACCCTAGATTGCACATTCATTTTCAACCAAATTACTTGTAAATAGCTATAGTAAAATTTAACAACATTATCTAAGGTCAGCATGTCCTAAAATAACCAAATAATACTATGAATAAATCAAATAAAATTATAGATCATTGTTCAGTTATATTTTACTAATTAAATTTGTAATCGATTTATATAATTGGTACTAAAATAAATTGACGTATAAGAAAATTGCCTTTGCCCTGCAGAAGAAAAATAATGTATTGCGTAGCCCAGGGACGTCTCTCTTTCGTCCTTGTTTTTAGTCGGTGGGAGTCCGACATATCTCCTCGCCGTGGGTTGAAGTCATTAGAGTTTCACCCCGGACAAAAAAAAAGGGACGTCTCTCTTTAACAACATTAGGCTTGATAGAATTATCCGAAATATTCCGCCAAAAGCAATTCAATATTATACTTATACAGTTAATGGTATCTTCTTAGATCAATGACAACCATTTGTTTATCTCTATGCCTATTGTTTAAGAAAATTTGGCTGTCAACCTTTAGGTCACAATCATTAGTCAAACGTAAAAAAAAAACTGTCAAGTGCGAGTCGGGCGTCGCGCACGACGATTTTGGTCTCGTAGAATGTATCTAATTAATTTGACTAGCATCAGCTCATGATTATTGACTCCGGTGGGGCCTGAAACTAGTCTAGCGATCCCGATAAATACGTGTATTTTTATTTTATTTTGATCATAATCATCATTGTATTTTAGATCATAGGATACAGGCTGACGACGATAAACAGATGGACTGCGTAGTTTGCTTACTTCCGATGTCATATTTTTAGAAAAGTAGAATTGATTCCAGCAGCGAGACAGGTCAGTTCGTTCATTTTTACGTTGTTTTTTTGTCTTGCCCTCGGCCACGGTATCCCACTACTAGGCAAAGGAAGGCTCCTCCAATCGAAGATTTTCTACTAAGCTGCAAACTTTATTTAATAGCACGCGCTAATTCCAGAATAGGAAAACGCTACGCCCAAAACGAGTAAGCAAAACTTGTTGCGAACAGAAGTCTATATAATCATAGGTACTTTAATTAAATATGGGTTCACGGAACCATTGCAGCTGTCAAATGGCAAATGAAGTGAACATAAAGCCCTTTTAAAACTATAAATAGCAAAGAGGTTTCGCTACAGAGGACAAACAAACTTATTTGTGTAAAATTCCGAGTGTTGTTAGACTATGACCTCATAGTCAATACAGTTTTCTAATGATCTTTTGTCAAGGAAAAGTACTGGTTACGTCATAGGCAACATTGGAACATTTGTACCTACAGTTTATAGAAAAAACTCCTTCCAAATAAATCTTAAAATATGACGTCAAAATATTTGTAAGCTGTTAACTAAAGTGCTGCTTATACGTAGATCATTTTTGTTGTTGACACGGCACACCATCACAGGGCCTCAATTCCGATATTCACAATGACCGATGAATGAATGGAAATTGGATTAACTTTGTCAATATATATATTCGTATTCTAGTAAGCATTTTTCAAAATAAAAAAAGGAACTCCTGACATCAACAGTGAGTGTCCCGCCTAATAGATACTGAATATAAAATAATATGGAACGAAATAAAACAAATAAGTTACATAAAATCTTACGTAATCAACATAAACCTCAAGAACTAGATTATGACAGTAAAAAATGCAACTGTCAGGCCACTACACAACCACGTAAACAGTAGATCTACACCTGTATTATGATAAAACGAAGCAAATTCGTATGCTATCCAAATTAATTAAAAGCTTAAACTTAACACGAGTCCGAATATTATTATAAACTTAGTTTTTGTCAACATTCTTGTTGTTAGGTGTAAAAAATGAGATCCGCGTTCGTATATATTTAGGACCTTTTAAGGCGCCAAATTCATGGATATTTTGTTTTTTTTTTCACTCTTATAAAAAGCACAGGTATACAGACGCTTTGACTAATTATTTACGGAATCTTTTATTTTATTTTTAGAATTACGGCGTTATATTTGATTTGGTGTGATATTACCTGCCTGGTGTTTAGAAAAACGATAGTCTTTTATTGATAGATATATTACATGCAGCTAGTCAGAGCACAGGCTTTGAATGTTTCACTGGACTTCGATGGCTTTTATCAAGTGACTTTATTTAACATTTACAAATAAAATGCATAATAATGTTTATTTCACTGGTATATCAATAGGAAGCACAACTACAACTACTCGATGATATGTTTGTATGTTCAAGATTGCAGTTTCAACCCACATTTAACACTATTAATTAAAAACTTCCTCTTTGCTAATCTTAAAATACAGACCAAAGTGCCACAATAATGTGACATAGTGACATAGACGGTACTAGGGGTACTTATCTTACTGTATTCTGTATATTATCTGTGCAATAAAGATATACAATTGTTACCAAGGATTTAATAATTTGTTGTAAAACTGTAATCTATTTAAATATATGACCTATTTATTGGTCTGAGTTTGAGGTAAGGTATCCAGAATTACGAATACACGTGTCTTTACTATTTTTTTTTAATGTGAACTGGTTACTTAATTATGTGTTCTATAGTTTGACACACAGTGAGTCAGGACTAAATTCAAAATTAAAAGCATATTTTGGATACGTTAGCCACAATTGTCCGCTGCCTGTCCGTCATTGCCCGGCTGTATCTCATGAATCGTGATAGCTAGACTGTTTATATTTACACAGGTTATGTATTTCTGTTGCTGCTTTAACAACAAAAACTAAAAGCGAAATCAAGGTTAAGCAGCGCTTGGAACATAAATGATCCTTCAAGCCAGTAAAACTTTGGTGCTTTTTTAAATTCTGCTTATACGAATTATATAGCCACTATTTATGCCTCAAAATTACGCAACAGATAAAATAAGTTTTCAACTTTCAGATAATCATCAACAAACAAAATAAACCATGATTGTCGTTTCGACAGAACATAATACAGTCATCATTATTTTGATAACTTCCTATAAAGTTATGGAAAAATTACTTTAATAGTCAGAAGTTCACATAATGACACGGATCGCTGAACGGATGCAATCATTAAGCGAAAAGATATGAACTGATAATAAATAAAGGTTATTTAATCCGAAATTATTTAAATGCACCATCATTATCATAATTAATTGCTTTTGTAATGCATATTTTGACAGATTTAACAATGGGAAGACGGCCATCTTGTTTTCGTGTAGATTATTTTGTGCTTTAGGTTACTTAATTATTTTTGTCTTTTTGAATCTAACTTAAGTAGGTACCTTAATTTGTTGCTCATACTTAAATATTATTGCCATCACAATTAAAAATACACAATTTATTTATTTTTGCCTTAGTCTATCATAAATAATATAAATATTAAAAAGTACTGTCATAAATAATCAGACTTGTCAATTATAAAATAAACAGAATAGTTTTCATAAAACTGATGAATGTCATAAATTAAATATTTGCAAGTATAATTATGCCTACTACAGTTATTAAATTATTGCTTTTTACGACTTCCATAGCAGACCGCAAATTGTATATTTATAATAACCACAATAAGTGATGATGTCAAATTGAGAACCAATAATAGTGGTTTCTTAGGTTTACGCGAATGTTAGACATTGAAATGAAACTACTTTTACGGATTTGATATGTGACCATGATACCTGCAAAGGTGTCGAAACGTCGGGAATTAAATCAAAAATTAAACCGCGATAAAATCCGTAAAAGAAGTTTCATTTCAATGAGAACCAATAAATTTTTTTTCTTTATTTATTCAATACCTTTTACTAAACCAAACGAAAAGCTCATGTCACAAGCCATCAAAATTACATTTTATACATACATCATTTTATGAGAAAAAATCTTTGCCCAGCGGTGGGCGTCCAGGCGTAAATATTTATAGAAATACATACCTACTTACATCAAAAATTTACTTTAATATGCATTCCTTACAATATTGCCCAATAACCATCATATTTCGTATTTTTTATCAATTTGTTTTTCCTATGACTAAATTAGTCACAGAATTTGTCTAATCATCATCAGTTAATACAATTTTATAATTTTTTATTTGTGACGTTAACTATTATATTAGAAATGTCACTTGGCTAGAACGGAAAGTATTTTTATTTCTGCCAACTACCAACACACGATCAAAATCGTTTGACTAGTTAACTTAAAAACCACGTTTTGAAATTTCACTCCATTCAAATTTTATCAACATCGGTTCAGCTCTTTTTATAATTGTAAATTGCATTGTTATCGGGTTTGAAGCTACTTTGAAAATTTCTGCCTGCTAGCTTATCGGGAAGTGCCTCAAAATTGAGTTGCAAAAATCCAACCAGAACGACAATCAAAAACTAACAAGAATAGTAAAAGTATAAAAACGTGGGAAAAATACAACAGACCAAAAATTTTAATTCTCAACTTAAAAAAAAAATGCAAGCGCCACATCTAAATAGACAGGTATCTAAACATCATATTTTACGAGCAATAAACCTCTTTATCACGGGTCAGATGATAATGCGATAAGTTTGATAACACTATCAATCCACGTATCTACTATTGACATAATTCGCTTGAATACTAAGCTTTTCGTCGACTGATAATAATAAAGTATAGTTAACGACAATTTGTAGTGACAGATTAGCTGTTGAAATACCACTACCCTCTCAGGATGGTAGTTGTAAGCGAGATAGCACTCTACAAAGTGTATAACGTTGTCTCTCTCTCACGTTCGCAACAATCTTACTTTAGAAGTGTTGGTCGTAGAAACATGTAGTGTTAGTGAAATTGAAACGTAAAAAATAATTAATTCATTACTTTGTGAATGCGTCTTTAATGTTTGTGGAGTAGCCGCGACATAATAATTAATTAAAATCCATAGTGCGGGAGTCGAGTTTAAAAAAATAGAACTACCTAGATAGATAGATAAGAAATAATTAAAAGCAGTTATCACAATTCAAAGTGCAGTAAATGGTGATAAAGCACATCGCGATTGCAGTTGTCACTTAATTGGGTTTTAGTCGCAAAATATCGGCGGTTTTTATAATTAAATTCGTAATTTCAACCGTTTCTTTTACAATGACGGTCACTTCCTCGTCCTCGCTTAAAATTACCTGTGACGGTTCAATACGTGAACAGTAAGAAAAGAGTCGGTCAAAAGCCAGACTCTCGATACCGATTAGGGTACATTTCTACCCTCGGGGACAAAATTTAAATACTTTTCCGAAAACCTCATCCAAATTCAAACCCAAACATACATACACAAACAAGTCAAAGTTATAACCGAACTACAGTGTTCAACATCAGTTGTTATTCTATCTACGTTTGTATTGCATGCGCAGGAGTGGCATTTGGCTAACAATCCGAACAGCTCGTAACCTCATAACGTCACGCACTGTGATTCCAAGTCTCACGCGCCTTAATTAAACACAAATCATTAATACTCGAGTTTTATGTTAGATTTTAGTTCTAGATCTTTCTTTACGTAAGAGTTTCGATTCGTCAATATGTTGAGCGTGTTCAATAACGTTGACATCCGTGCATCATCAAAATAACCGAATAACCAAATACTATCTTATTGTTAGGTGGAGTCCACCAAGGCAAAGAAAAAGAAGCGTCGGTTGTCCAAAAGCAAGATGGTACAAGACCGTAGGAATTAGCACAAGAAGGGGGAGGCCTGTGCCCAGCAATGGGAGGACAAAGACTGTGGATGATGATGATGATCTTATTTTAATAACGTTCGTGAGGCGGATTCCGATATCGGGTTAGCCTGACTAGTTTCGTACCCAGCCTGAGTCCCTTATCACGTGGCGTCTCGAGCGAAACTAGTCGGGCGATCCCGACAGAAACCCGTGAATAACTCGTTGCATCTATTACATACGGCAACCATACGTTTTGGTTTCTTTTTAATCCCTGCTTACCCATAGCCGTGATTATACACTTAGCAAAGCCAACAGCTGTCATTATCTGAGAACAAGTAAATAAGACTATTTGTTTAGCGCATACCAGTGTTTACTACTCGCTTGGATGACACTTAGAGCGGGTTTGTACTTGTAGCTTGGATTGTTCTTGGATCGGAGTGTTGAAATAATTAGCCAGCAGGTAGCGGTCATTAATCAGTCCCCTTACTGGAAGAAACAGGATTATTGACGATCGAGCCTCTTTCAGTCGAATTGAAATAGATTTGGTACTCAGGAACCCGACGTTAGCACTAATTGGTGCAGTGGCATGAGTTTAAACTTTTGCAATAGATAAAAAAACACACACACACACTTAAGTTTCGTAGGTCCCACCTACAGATTTCACACCCTTCTTTTTAGCGCTATCGAACAAAAACTGTTATTCCCCAATGTAGTCAACTTGCATTTAGCAAAGTGTGAAATAATGGACGTCTTCTTACGTATAATCAAGTTTACTTGTTAAATATAATCCCGATACATATAATTTGCGAGAGCGCGCCACGATCGCAGATAACCAGGGAAGTGGGAGCGAACGGGACGCTGCGCGAGCGCATCTACAGTTACATAACTGTAAACTCAAGTCTTTTTGAAGTGAAACGTTTTTTTTCTTTTGTTTTTAGATTAGTTGATTTATTCGTCTTAAGTTTTGACAAATTGTGTGCTAATACTACTGGCTGTAAAAAGAGGTTTAACATCAGAGTAAGGTCTTAAATTTTTTGCAATATTTTTCCAGAATATTTGGAGGAATTACGAGATCCCAATGCCAGGAGCCTGACTAGATCTGACTACTACTTATACGATGCTAGTACGAATATCTTCTCCGATTCCCGTAAAAAATAGTAAAACCACTTGTTCACAGATCGGAATAGCCCAACTCTACAAATTACGGAACATATTTTTTGACAGCAATCAAATGTCAAATTTTAAGTGGCAGAACTTAACACTCAACAGCCAAGTTTTGGCATGAAAGATGTTAACTATTCTAAGTATTATAATGACCTCAAGAGATATCTGACGTATTAAAATAACCTCCGTTATTGGTTTACATACCGGTAAGGTGCCGATTAGTTTAACCAGATACGATTAAATATCAGTTGAATCGCTGGTAATCTACATGGCTGGATAATTATAATCTTAAAGAAGGAACACAATAAAAAAAAACACAAAGCGCTAGTAGCGTTTGTCAATGATGACGTACCCGCGTAAATACGTCAAGCATTTATGAAGATTCTTGTATACTTGTTCTGAGTCTGGGAGATTTGAATATTTGTGACACAGATAGTGTACTTTTGAATGTAAAAAAAAGTCAAAATCGAGCTAATATTAAGAACAACAGATATAATATTATATTAACAGTCTTACATTATCCATATTAGCACATAATTCACGCGTTCTTGGACAGTTAGAAATATATAAGCACATTGCGGGACACATACGTTCGCGTAAAACCCATTACCCTCCTTTTGCCCGCCAAACTCGGGTAAGTAATGTCTGACTTTCGAATATTACGTGATGCCCTGGACCTTATGTTATACATTACAAGAATTAAGTAGATTACTATGGTTATAAGTACGTTCGTACAAATTTCAAGTTTTGTTATGTGAAATAGTAGCGTTGTCACGAGTAAACCGCTGAAACAATTTTGATAAAACTATGTAAGCATGAAGCTTAACGTTTAAGGACATAAGGTACATTTTACTACAATTCGTATTGTTCAATTTGAAGTGTTAAAAAATATCTAGAAAATGTATTTTAAACGGTGCCTATATACATATATCTATAACTATACAAAAAAAAACAAATCTTTCGTAGATCGCCGCATAAATTTCGAGGCCATTATATTATAAAAAAAGAAAACATGTTTAAATTTAGAACGATTTAATTCAGTCATTTGTTACTTTCATGTTTAATGGGATATCTGTCTGTCGAACACAGCTTGTCTAAAGTTAACAAAATAATAAAATGACGTAATTTTTAGCAACTTATAACACACCCAAAAATCAACCTTATGACATTGGAATAATGTCTATATCATAATGTTCACGTGTTCTTACGAAGGGTTATCAACAATAGCTATGCCAATAGGTAAAAAAATAATTACATGATTTTAAGTATTCATGAGGAATCCTATTTGTCTATTACTAAGATTTTCTTGAATTATCCTACTTAGTTGAAATTTGCACAGATGATATTAGTACTTCTGATGCCTCTTTAACAACAAATAGAAATGAAATTAAACAACGGTTCGTACGGTTATAAAATTATTTTGCATTTTTTTTCTTTAGCCCTAGATTTCGGATGCCTCTGTTGATCACTTTGCTTCAAATACTTTACTCTGTTTCTAATTGTCTTAACTTTTCTAAATTGGAAGTGGTTTTAGCCAACATACACAAGATGGCATTATTTATGCTAATATTATAAGGAGGTAAAGTTTCTGACGTCACGTTGTACGGATAACTAGATATGTACTGATCAGATTTTCGAAATTCGTTTACTATCAGAAAGTCACTTTATTGATACCCTACTAATATTGTAAACGCGACAGTTTGTAAGTATGGATAGATTTTTGTTAGTGTTTCTTGCAAAAGCCACTGACAAGATTTGGAGAGGAGCTCGTCGCTAAGCTATAATCGCATAAGTGATTCGATCACAGGCTAAGCTAAGCTTGACGCGGTTGGTCCGTAGATGGGTGACCATCTTTGTTAAATTGTGGGTCCCGGCTGTTATTCCCACATCTTTGACAGTCGTTACAGATAGTCAGAAGTTTGAAAAGTCTGATAACCAGTCTAACCAAGCGGTATCGTTGCCCAGGTGACTGGGTTGAGGAGGTCAGAAAGGCAGTCGCTCCTTGTAAAACACTGGTACTTAGCTGAAACCGGTTAGACTGGTAGCCGACCCCAACATAGTTGGAAAAGGCTAGACCGATGATGATATAGTTTATAGCAAGAATTAACAAATATTTTGTCGGCTGGCATAGCTAGTCAAACATAAAATAATCCATGAAATACCGCCCAACTAATTTATTTCACGTTAATATTACGTAACTTCGAAAATTCGATGCATATTAATTAGAATTAGTAATTAATTACTTAGTTAATCGATTTGTTTGTATCTTCTGCTTGATGTATTACGAAATCAGTATTGAAGTTGAACCATTTAGTTTAATTTTAAGTCATTTCAAATTTAATGGAGGAATAAAAAATACTTACAATTATCCGTTGCATTTAAAACATGCAATAATTTGATAAATATTTTCGTAGCCAAAGAAGATCAGAGCCAATTTATTATTCAGGGTTTTGTTGTTTCATTATAAATCTTGTCATTAACTATTATTAAGAGTAAATGCTTAAATATGACTTTGAGATAATGTATAGTTTAAAACTTTACGTACATAAAAGATGCCTGCAAAAGCTTCATCAATAAATTAAATTCTTTCGCAATTTTTATTTCTTTTGTAAATAAATACCCATAACAAAACTATGTAAGTAATTAATCTTCAAGTGCCAATAACATTGACAAAATGTTTTAAATATTCATGATTCCACGACTAATTTAGAAAGTATCGCCGTCCTTATCACACTCTATAAAAATTACCCGTTAAAAAGAGACAGATAGTTATTTATGTTTTCTGATGATAATTAAGTAAATAGTAATAATATTCATGAATTTTAAACGTGATGACAATCCTTTTTATTATTTATTTTCGTTAGTATGACCATTAGAAAAAAAGACGCGCTCCCTAAATAACATGAAACTACCATTATTATGTTCCGTTGACCAATAGGGTACGAAAAACTCAAGTGTCAAAATTACAGCTATTATTATTTACTACTAAAGTTCATTAAACGTTTTAGGCAAGAAAATACAAGATAGCTGTAAGCTTTACTTAAACAATTGACAGAAAGCTATGTAAAGATCAAAATAAATGATGTTAGGTACGTCGACTAATTTATCGACACACAACCGCTTGTGTGTATTCGCTTATTTGTTACATCTTCACGCATAAATTGCTGGACCTTTTCCTAGTTCACTGTATCATCCGATTATCACAAAGGCCACTTATCCCGAATAGAAAATGGCGCTAATCTCAAATGATGGAAAATTAAAAGCGTCTGACAGAAGACCGCGGGAAAAAGCTAAGTTGACCAAATGTCAAAATTTTAAGGTTAAGTTCAATTTGATGATTCACGAAGAAAACTTTGAGCATAGATTATGCTTAAATGTTTAATGACGTGAAAGTGTTGACAGGTCAAAGGTATTATAGTATTAGGACGGTTTGGTGGAAAAAGAATTGAAGGAGAAATCGACGGCCATAATTTCGGCAAACATGCAAGATTCTAGTGTTGAGAAAAAACGCTATTAGCAAGTTTCTTGCTTGTTATGTATAAGACAGAGTTATGCTATGGCAAATATATATATTTAACCGTTTCCATGTACTTATACACGTACAATAGTCATTATATGCACTTTTGCCTATTGATGGGTCAGCGAAGCTGCACCAAAGCCAAACGGTCGAGGAGAGCATCATGTGGAAACCTGGATCCAAATATCGAAATCGGATAGCAAGGTTAGCGATCAGTTGGACAATGGTAAATTTTTCTCTATAGGAGTAGGTATTTTTTCATAAAATTAGGGCATTCACAACCTAGCATTAAAGCTATATTATAGATAAAACCAGAAAAAAAAAACTGTAGTCATTTTTTGTACAAAGATTCTGTTCTGAGCCTAAACGCTATACAAAAATAATATTGTTATTGTGCGTACTGTTTTATAAAACTCTTTCCCTCACTATTCTGACCAATAAGCGTAACGCTTGTCTGTCACTGACCCACAACACAGCGCATGCGTAGTTTTAAAACAGTCTCGGTTGTAGCCGTGCCGTCGGTAAAGCAGTTTTCTAGACTATGAATGGTAACTTCGGTAGCTCTTATGACAAGTGCATAAGGTTGCTTTTAGCATTTCATCTTCTTAACTTCCATCTTAAAGCAAACGGTTGGCACTACAAAAGATGTGGTTTAACAATAGCGTTTTATTTTTAATTATTATATGGAAAGCAGGAAACATTATGAGGTTAGGTTAGGGGTCAAATCAAATTGCGATAGTTTGCATGTTCCCGTGGTGCCCCGTTACAAATGAAGGGTAAAGTGAAGCAATCCGGTTGTTTCAGAGTCTATATACGATTCTGCCTTCCCCAAAGTGAAGAATGTATGATGGCATGTAGAATGAAAATAAAATAAATTCTTGCCACCCGTTCTCAAGATAGAGAAAACTTTTACCATAAAGCAAGCATTGCATTAAGAATATGGGTAGGAATATTCAGAGGCGAATCGTTGTTTGTTAGGTTAGGTGATGGACAGAGCAGTGCCGGCGTTAGGGGGGAGGGCGTGATGGGGCGATGGCCCAGGGCGACAAATTCGGGGGGGCACCAAGGTCTGAAGTTGGAGTCTCTTGCCTCTCCTGGCGCAAATCCTCAGAACTTTACTCTACGCTAGAGGTTGAATACTTCCACCGCCAAACGTAACGCTAAAGGAAAGATGAAATTCTTAATATAATTTTACTTGGGATCAGCAAAAAACTAACACTTGATATTGCTTCCCTCAAGTGGGCGCCACAATATTTTCGCCCGGGGTGTCAGTGGCCCTTACGCCGGCACTGGGACAGAGTTGGCGATCTTAACCCTATCAAAATCTAAAGGCCTCTTAAAATTACTTGGAACTTAAATTATGTCACTTCTGACTTATGTTAAATTGTCATCGAATGTAAGTTTATCGACTAATGATAATCATCTGATATAAGAAATGTGTTGCAAGAGACATACACAAATGTAGAGAAATTTGGACGTATGTTCTTGGGTAATTAATAAAACTCCACGATGAAGTATGTCAAACATATTGATAGGTGAGCAAAGTTTATTAGAAAAGAGTTCGGTAAAGTAGTTAAAGCCGGCGCCCAGACAAACTGCAGAGATAACTTAAAAAAGAAATACGACAGTAAAAAAAAACAAGTCAACTCAAAAACTACAAAAAACTAACAACGTTTTTTTTTAACTCACTGGCACGCATTCATTTCTTCCTGCCATTCTAAATTTAAATTACTTCATTGTTGGGACAGGTGCTATTATTTTCACTTGTAATCACAATTGTTCGATTTTATAACTATTAATAATGTAATTAATTGAAAGTGTTGAGTTAATGTAACTATAAAAATGAGTTACATCACAAACTTTATAAGATAAATGCCTTTTATTCGCAATACCAGTTTGTATTTTCCGATGTGGAGAATTTTTCTTTTTAATCTATTCAGTTAGCCTAGGCGCAGACATCGATTATGGGGATAGTACAAGGGTCAAGCACTCCACTGGTTTCAGCCGGTAAAAGTCCGATACCATTTCGCCTTCCCCTGTACAAAGAGTCCATTAGGATTTACCCCAGGTAAGAAACAGGCGCAGTCATATCATTGTTTCACCGGTTGATCATTTTATCTAAGCGTTCATAGCCAAAACGTAAACATGCATTTTTCAAATCACGCAAGGACAAAATTATGTAACAAAAATGTGCTTACATTGATAAAAATAAGTGTGAAGTAAGTTTGTTGTAGGTATTTATATGATCAATACATACCTATCAACAGTTTTTATCTTATGATAATATTAAGAACGCCAAATTATCACAATTTATATTACGAGTATATTGTCGTCTATGTTAGATCTGAGTTGTTTATGGTTAACCTAACATTTTCTATAAATGGATAAAATAAGGTCTACGTTTACTTCTAACTTTTAATATGAGAGTTGATTGCTTAAGTTAATGCATAGATTCTTAATTATTACTCACTAGTCAATCATAAGAAAGCGAAAACAGAACAAAATTTATTTTTGAAGTTAACATTTATTCTGTCACGACCAGTCTAATCGTGCGGGAAAGAGCGGGTTCGATCCCAAATTCCGAATAACGGGAAAGTATCAACGTGTCAGTTTTTAACACGTTTTATTTAAAGTTTTTCCTATCGGTTTTTCTTTTTGAAATGTTGGATTAAATGGCCAACAAAAATTGGTTAGTGCGGTGATCGATGCTTAAACCTTCTCTATTAGAGAAAAGGAACGTGCCCAGCAACAATAAGAATAAAGGCCGGAACTTCTACTAAAATAAAATAAAAAAGAACAAAAAAGGATCACTATAATAAGTATTGTAATGTATGTGACACACATTAACAACTACTTGATTTCAGAAAACCGATCGTTTAAGTAATTCTCACGTATTATTGATAATGCAAACATCACCATGTCATAATACGAAACTAACATCTGTCTAATAGTAACTAGTTAGCTCGCTTGTATATTGAAAGACATAGATGTTTAACAAATTTAAAAAGTTAATTCAATAGGTTATTAATCTTTAGAGGTTTAAGAACTTCAGTAGATTCGCCTTGCGACGGCCACGGAAGGACAGACAGCGTCTTAGTAAAATACCTTCTGTTTTGATCTTATATGTAACTTAACCCAAAAAACTATTGCTATATTGGTATTCTTTTTGCTGAAAAATGCGGTTTTTTTTTGCAACTATCATAACTTGTACCGCCGGTGGTTTACTACATTAAACTCTGATGTCGAAGTCTGCATCAAATAAATAAAACTTATCAATAATATCAAGGAGTTTGATAAAACTGTGGCTTAATAAAAATTCGGTGCCGATATTGTAAAATAATTTGATAGCACGTTTGATGACACAACAAAATGCACGAGTTTGTACAACAGACGGTTGTTAATATATAGTGCGATTTTTATTTCTAAGATAAGATACAGTATACCAGAAGAATAATAATAAAATGAACAGTCGCGAATTTAATTGACACTTTTATTTTTTAAATAATTCACACCCAAGGGCCACAAATGGAACCCTAAAAAAACATGTTACTGACGCTCCGCTGTCTATCTATCCGTCCGTCCGTCACCAGGCTGTATCTTATGGACCGAAACTTCCGTAATGAATTTCTGTTGCCTCTATAAAAACAAATACATTAAGTGAATATCGAGTATTGGTACTGGTATCGTAGATTACATGGGTGATCATTTTTTGAAGTGTTTTTCTTTAGCTTATTTATACGGAACACTCAACACTTAATGCCGAAACAGAATCGTACTTGGACGGTTTTTATATTTCGGCGTTTACGAGTGTAGGCTCTTTTTCTGGTTCTTCACTTTTAGTGTTGGCCAATGTTAATATTTTTAAATGGCAATGATACGTAGCGAGTTCATAAAGTTTTGATCCATTGAATTTACGAAAACTCTGTCTTACTTTGATTAAAAATGTATCTGTCATAAATCTTCTCAATACACTTACTTCAGGAAGGCAAAAGTTTACATAGGGCCCAAGGTTGCAACCTTGAGGCATTCCCTGTTATAAGCTATATTAATCAACCAGAAAATAGACTAAATAATCTGGTAGAAAATACGTTCGAAACGAAATTGTGACTATTTATCCTAAACATACATAAAACTAATAGTCAAAGCAAGAATCAGGTAGACACTAGGAAACACAAAAACTATTGTCAATGCAAGTCGCTCCAAGTCTCTTATTGTGTTGAAATAACAAAAGAATGCCGGAATTTATTTCACTTTTGGAGAAAATTAAAAGTAAATTTAAAAGTGAATAAAACTGGTCGAGTACCGCATTCTGTCGTATTTGAGATGCAGCGAAGTGGGACATTTACGAGCGGAAAGTTGATCAACACTCGAATAGACGTTTTGGCGTCCGGCAAACATGTTGTCTTGCTCACTTTGCGTCGAATGAAAGGGTTTTTGACATACTGTCACTGGCCGCATATATAAACCGTCCATATCTTTGTTTTATTCCACGAAAGTTGTTGGTATTACGTGGGTGTACTTCACTAAAACTTTTCGGGCCTTTTTTTGTCAGTTTAGCGTCTGGAAGGTTAGTTTTTGTTTTCGAACGTGGGTCGATTGGACTTACCTGGTTGGTGAGCACGTCTACGACGGCGTACGCGAGATACACGACCTCTTCCTCGTCGGAGCCCAGCGCCGCGCCCCCCAGGCCCGCCGTGCGCACGTGCAGCGCGCACACCCAGCCGCCGCTGATCATCGCGCCATGCACTGCCACACCACCGCACAACAACCCTGGCTCCTCGGCACTACCCTCGACACACAAGCCCACGACGCATCAACAACAGTCCATCCAGTCCCCCCACACTATAACGGGACCGTGGGCGAACCACCGAAATTCACGTATACGCTGTTGTATGTTCGTTCGAAAGCACTTTTTTAGAAACCTGACGGTTACTCAACATGAAACAAGAACTAGCGTGCGGCGCGGACGGCGTTTTACCGCTAGCCGTCTACGTAAGCTGTTTCCGCTGTAGGTGAAAATCTAGAATTAACTCACATCACATAGCCACACCGAATCTAAGAGTTCTGTCGCTAACTCTATGGATACGAACAAGCTTTTCGAACGGTGTCGTTGAACGTTCCTAATTTGAATACCGTATTCGTCCACTGACTCTAAAAGTTTTCACTTCGCGCGCTTTTATTACACTAAAGTACTCAATACGCGTCACTATTTAACTTGTAACTAAAGATTTGTGGAATATTTTTGATATAAAAATGTAAGGACAGCTCGAGACGAGCGTGTCTGTCGGATCGTAGGATCGACTGCCGCTCGCTCGCTTGCCCCCCTGTTGACACTGCGCAGGTAGCGCCAGGTGAGCGACGCGACGTTGCCAAACCGACCATTATCAATGATGATGAGATAGCTGCTGCTTCTACCACGTCATTTCGAAATTTACGCATCGTTGCCAACGTAATAAATCGCTGTTTATACACTACACTTTTTTCAAAAGTTGCATTTTAGCGCGTCGATGGAATGCGCCATGTTTTTAGAATCGAGATAGTGTGTTCGCTGTTGAATTACAACTGAGAACTTTATTATTTTTTTGAAAATTGTACGAGATTGTTTGTGTAGTGACTAAAGCAGGATACATTGCGTGCGCAATATGACGACCTCGTTAACATAATGTTAGAGAAAGTGTAAATAGACGCGGTATTATGCGATCGTGTTATTAACGTTTACAGAAATAAGGTACTTGCGGCAAGGTCGAGGATTAAGCAATTAATAAAATGATTATTTGGTGCGTATCGTTGCTTTTTGTTTGTTTCATTGATTTAAGAACGTGATTAATTGCAGTTTTATTTTAGAAACTCTTGAGGTATTGATTATTGAGTATTGGTTATTTCATTAATTAGCAATGCATTGGTAGTTTTAATTCAAGAAATCATGTAAATAGTGCTGTTTGATACTATTCCAGGAATCCAATATGGCGGACTTGATTTAATTGACGTATAACATGCTTTATATGCCTAACGATTGGATGTCATTGCAGGTCAATCGGTAATCACCTAATTAAAATGCATTTAGCTTTGTTTTAAATAAATTGTGACGGAGGCGATTGAAGTTATGCCTTGTAGACGATAAAATTAGTTGTGACACATATAGGATTATTATTATATTTAATGATTTTTTATGGATACTTATATGGACAACATATCAGCCTATGAGTGAACTACCACGGACCAGTCTTAAACTTTAAACCTCTCTCAAATAGGACCAAAAAGGATAAAGGACACATAAGTTTGGTTTTAATTCATTTAAAAAACCTTAAAAGATTTTATTCTAAAAAAATAATTTAATTAATGAAATCTAGACAAATTTGCGAATTAGTGTATTGAAGTATATAAATCTAATCTATGACAGAGGGATAAGCGACAATAACTAAAGAAGCATCCAAAACATTTTAAAGAAAAACTAATAGTCGCTCAGTACATGTAACGCCATCTATATTTTTTATGTGTAACAAAACGCGAATTGATATCCAATCCATAGAATCATAATACTAGCCCCACGGTTGTGACTTGTGTATAGTCTTCATCCTAATTGAAGAAGTATTAAGAATTGATAATCACACTATAGCCCCACTAATTTGCGATTCTAGATAATATTTGGAATCCAGGTTACCTCATAATGTTTTTTTCCTTGAAAAGAAGCGAAAAAAAAATGTTAGAAGATAAATTAAAAAATATAGCGGGAATCTTTGGTATTTTTCAAATAGGCAAAGGCACTGAGAATTAGGAGGCCAAGAGGACATCAAGTTAAAAAAAAATAGAGAAAGATTTTATGACTATGGTCATGATTAAGTTACGAAAATATTAACGGATACTGTAAAACGCCTGATTGATACCAACTGAAAAACAATAGGCAATCAATATCTCAAAATTGAAGGCAGAAAAGAATTTAAGAGAAATCCAATCTACCTGCTTTTAGTTATTAACAGTGATTTTACGTCACCCAATGAAACTAAGTTCAAAGTCATTAAAGTAATTAATTATTAAGTATTTACACAAATCTTTTGTTTAAAACTTTTAGGCAGGTAAATAGTTATTTTTCTGCATTGCGCTGACGAGGCAAAGGTATCATTAAGTAAAGTCACGTTATACGTTAAGGGTGACTAAGAATTAAAAAAATAAACCTTATACATTTGAAATAAAAGAAATCCTCCTGTTTTAATATACTTTCGCCATCCCAATAATAATAAAATTAATAGATAAAAGTTCTCAACAGGGTTTCTGCATGATAAACCTGTATCCCCTTGCACGTCTTTAAGGACCGGGTTTCTTCCCTTGAAGTTATCCCGTGAATGAAATAAGATAAAACTAATATCATAAGTCATAAACATTCCGTTTGCCGTATGAAAAATGATAAGCAAAGGGATATTTTTCAGTCTAACTACCAGGATTTCGCTTTTTAATTCAGCAGCTCGACAGTAAATCCAATATCCATTCATTCAACGGTGGTTATAAATAGCAGAATCGAGGCCCTGACCTCCTCAACCCAGTTACCTGGGCAACACGATACCCCTTAATTAGAATTTTCTAAGTAAGACAGAATTTGGTCTAAAGAATAAATATCTATCCGGTTCAAAGACATGGTTTTTAACCCATCAATGTAGTTGGTATGATCGCAGGCTCTCATGTCTTCACCGCTTTCTGAAATAACAGATCAATTTACAACTAGTAACAAAACAAATTATTTATTTTTTTCTAAATTATGTAATATTTACGGCATTGGACTTAAGTGTTTTTAAGGCCATGTACCACAATAAACCATTAAAATATACATTACGTTAGTTTCTCATAGTTACGTGCGGAAGATGTGGCCATTAATTTTATCATTAAGCTTATTTAAATTAATAATAATAATGAAGCACGAATGTGACTATCCGTTGCCTGAAAAAAGAAACGATATCATGTTTTTTTTATTTCCCTATTTGCTTTTAATGCTAAGGTGCTCATGTTGATACGTTGTATCCAAAGAGTTTCTATTAAGATTCCTATTACGTCCCTAAGCTATAGAATTATGGCTACCTTTAGTACTAATATTACAATTGCAGATTTCTTCAAAGAAACATAATTTAATTAATTCTATTACGCAAAATAATGAAGTAAGTGATTTAACTGGAATGGGCAAATGCCTATTATAATTAACTGTTGTTGGAGATTCTGTGTATGATCAATCAACACACGTGCCTTGCAGCGATAAAAAAAATAATAGAAACAATATCCCTTCTTCTGAAGCAGACTGGTAGAAATATTTCAAAGGATTACAAAAATACTTTTTAAGCAATTTAAATCCTAACTATGTCTAACCATAGTTTACCTAATCCCTACAAAACTGATATTGAATAAAAGTAATAAATCATGCACAATCAGAGGCGCCTCGCGCATGCGCCGCCCCGCGCAACCGATTGGCGCGCTCATTATAAAACCAAGATGGACGCCCACCCGCTCCTATTACCGCCACATGTGATGTGACATTTGTAAACAGATTCCCGACAGCGAATGACCTATTTATAAGCTTATGTAATGGTAAAGTTCCGCCCAGAATAATGCTACCTAATGTTTTAAATAAACTGATTTAGACGTTGCCTTGTAGGTTGTAATTGCCTGGTGCGAACGTCGATGCAGTGTGATGTCGTTGTAAAGTTACTATGAGGGCTCCATGGTCGTTGGACTCTAAGAGTATTAAAGGAATAAGTTTCGTGTAAAACTAAATGATTAATGATAGGATCTTGTGGCGGGTAATAGAATCAGAAGTTATCACGCCAAACGACATTTGAATGATGGGTCGTAGGTTTGAATATAGTATTTTGTAGATACTGAATGGGTTGAAGAATACCAAATCACTGTAATGTTTTACTTGTTTTCGTGATCATTTCTGTAAAAAGGCAGATTCCTCGTACTTATTCTCTAAAAGACAGAATAGAATCGAGTATAATTGTAATGATCATTTTGGGAGAAGATTATTGATAGGAATAGTCTCCAAAATATTCCAGAATGCTTTGTAAAATTATATCTCGGCCATCTTTTCCTTTACAATTGAGTAGGTATTGTTAACTTTTGTCATTAATTTACTAGGGATAAAATTACAAGGTTATCTAAAAAATACGAAACCAAAAAAAAATACGTCATTTTAAGTAAAACAAAATCTAAGCATACTTAATTACAGTTCCCGTATTGACTTATAATAGCGAAGTTTTCAAGCGCCAGTATCGAAGTAAACATACTCTGTTCTGTGATGCAATCAACGAGTAACAAGGACAGAGTATACTCACACTCGTGTATTAAAAAAGAGATAGAACACTTATTACATTAATGACATAGCAAGTTTTTTTGTGGCCACCTGCACACTTGCTAGCTGCCAGTGTTTGCTTAGGTAAGACTAAGACAAATTATAGATGCAAAACTTGTCGTAAGATTTTTTAATTGTATTTTTTACTTGCGTTTTTTGCTTCCAATATTAGAGAAGTCTTATTTCCCCTCTCCTTTCCTACTTTTAGCTTGTTTAACAAAGTATTTATACTTCTAAATGATCGTAAAATTTGATATTTATCCATCAAGGCAAGATTTTATCTTTAAATGGTTTGTGATAACTAGTCGTAAGTAAGAAAACATTTAATATTTTGGGGAAAAAAATATGATGAAATTTATAAACATAATAGGTAATATATCGACGATACAATTTGCTATTTACAAGAATTTTCATAAAAGATTCTGGCTTTCAATCTTTAACGAACTTGTGTGGGCATGCCTTCATCCTTAAAATTTGCTCTCGGCCTAAGTCAAAGGAAAACCTGCCTGCCTAAGAAAAACTGGTACTACTTGGACGGGCAATATTCTTTTTAGAAGAAAAAACTAAACAAAACCTCCTTGGTTTTGTTTAGAAAAATAATAACTAACCTTCTCGGTCAGTTTATACCGTTTTCTTATCTATAATTTTCCTGTGCCCTTTACTTCCGTATCGCTGTCGACTCTACATTGATGAGCGTGTTACTTTCAGTAAAAACTAATATACATTTTCGGTGATGCATGACCTAACCGGTCGGCCGCCCTTCCTAGCTGGCTACGCATCAGAAAACCTACCACGAAACAACAAAAAAAACTGAACGTCCATTTTTCAAATCCATTAATTCATTTCTAAAGGAAGTTGAAACGTAATTAATACAAACGACGCAATGGAAAGATACTAATGTTTTTCGTTGTATCATGCTTGCCTTTTATAGATGAGTTTTTGCTTAATAAACTACGGCATTATTGTAAGTCGCGTTCCTTAGCGCATTGCTTAGCAGTTAGCCGCCATTTTGCTATTAGAAGCATTTCCCGCCAAACGCACGGTCCTGCATCACGTATTGACGGGATGCCGTTTTTTATTGTATTTAAATTTCTATTTTTAAATCGATAATATCGTAATTAAAGAATTATTAAAAGTCTTCTTTAGTACTTAAGGTTTTCGGCCTCTTGTTTTACTTAACCAATAAATTTATCTACTTTAATATCTAAAGTAGGTACTTACCGTAGTTATTTTAAGAATATTTTAGTTTACAATTACGAATCTGGATAGATTAGGCAAAAAATTACAACAGTGCCCTGATTTTGCTTCCTGAAGACCTATATCACAGATACAAAATTTTGCCACAATCATTCATATTTTCCTCTTTTTTTCGTAATCACCATGCAACCAACGGAAACGTCTTAAATCGTCAGCTCATTTACCTTAATGACCGCCATTTTTCGTCGAATTTGCATATAAACCTTGTGACAGACAATACCTGTTAAATTTCTGTAATTTATAAGGTACTTAGCATAAACACTTGAAAAGAAACCGTATTTGTGTACCTATTTCTAAGGAGCTATAAAAATATTTGATACGTTTGCACGTGCAATGTAGGAACAATAACGAATAAACTTCGATTTTATACTTTGTTGCATAGATATTAAACCTACACGCCCTATTTTAATTGGGTCTAGCTGCTAATTCCTAGATTTTAAAATTGCCTTTGAATCAATGGGAATCGGAATTCAAATTACACTATTCGTATTCTCCAAAGCTCTCATCTCAATACAATGATTTCCCAATTATTGTGTTGGAAAAATAACACTTGAGATGAGTGTCTAAAATTCGGGACGGGGTTGACACTGTGTTGTGTTGACAAACCCGTCCCGAATTTTAAACACCTCCCCCCTTAAAGTATTTAATACACACAGTTTCACAAAGTCACAAGCAGAAAGACACCCAGACTCAGGACAAGCATTCGAGGATCACACAAACGCTTCTTTTACGTGTGGATCAAACAGATTTATTGTGGTGATCTCAACCACTCTAGCTATCCTTGCATTCCTTGCAGTCGTTTGTCAAATGGCCTAGCTAAGGTCTCCCCATTCCTATTCTGTCATAAACCTATCCTGCTCGTACTAGGGATGTTCGAATATTTTTGTCCGCCGACGTGTAAAGAGGAGAGTTGTAAGTTGCGCGTGTTGTGTATACAAGTCTGTGAAATTATTGTTCCCGAACGGATTGAGCGGTTTCAATATAGTTTGTTTTGTATTAATATTAAATTATGTGCGAGTCTTCTTATACATCGTATGTTCCATAAAAATAGATAGGGGCATTTAAAGGTGTGGGGATGAAAGTATTTTCCGCCTGGGATTTCTAAAATTTGTTGACTAAGTCTAAGTATTTTGTTTTTATCATGTTAAATGATGAGATTGATTGAAATCATCATCTCAGCCTATTGCCCTCTACTGCTGAACGTAGGCCTCCCCAAAGCGTCAACCATTGAGGTTGACGCTTTTGGGGGAGCACGCATCCATCCGCTGCCAGCCACCTTCTTCAAATCATCGGTCCACCGTGCCGCAGGGCGTCCTACACTGCGCTTTCCTAAACGTGGTCTCCACTCCAACATGTGTCTGCCCCATCGACCGTCTGTCCGTCTGCAGACATTGCCGGCCCATTTCCACTTTAGCGTGCTGATTCTGCGAGCAATATCGGTAACTTTGGTTCTCTGGCGGATGACTTCGTTACGAATTTTATCCACCAGAGATAATCCGAGCATCGCTCTCTCCATCGCACTCTAAGTAACCTTGAATTTATGGACCAGACCCGCGGTGAGTGATTGAATTGAATCTGAGATAAACACAGTCACAAAACTTCATTTAAAGACCGATTCGGACTCAATTTATGTCTAACTAGATGTAGTAATTACACTATAGAGTAGTATAGAGTATGTTTTATATGTATCTCAGTATGTTTTTCTCCACTTTACAACCAAATGGCTGGACCAATTTAAATGAAATTTGGTGAGAAGGTAGCTGACACCTTAGATTAGCACTTAGGCCTTTATCCGACTCCGGTTATTGACGAAGTCGTATAAATAGTCGTTTTTGCAGCTAAAACCGACATCCAGGCAGGCAAAGCAGCAACCTGGGCCCGCGGAGTGGTGTA